>NW_025960878.1:0-33536 GCF_023159225.1 Perognathus longimembris pacificus | reverse complement strand
CATGCTGCGTAGGTAGCTGTTTATCAGTAAATATCTCCACTGAGATTAAGAAAAGCAGTAGCTTAATAAATTAAGTACTTCCTGGTATGGTTACTGTACTGGTAACTCCCCAAAAGAATCTGGATTGTGGTGAGGGAACAGAGAAAAAAGCTCATTTAGGACCTGCACTTACGAAGGGGGGTAGGCAGCTGTATATCAGGGAGTAAACCTTCTGAGAATAAAAACAGCTGGAAGTTGTTACGGTAATTACACAGGAGAAAGGATAATGTACTGGGAACTCCTCAGAAGAATCTGATTTGTGGTGAGGGGAGAGAGATAAAAGCTCATTTAGGAACGACATGAACATGCTGCGTAGGTAGCTGTTTATAAGTAAATATCTCCACTGAGATTAAGAAAAGCAGTAGCTTAATAAATTAAGTACTTCCTGGTATGGTTACTGTACTGGTAACTCCCCAAAAGAATCTGGATTGTGGTGAGGGAACAGAGAAAAAAGCTCATTTAGGACCTGCACTTACGAATGGGGTAGGCAGCTGTATATCAGGGAGTAAACCTTCTGAGAATAAAAACAGCTGGAGCTTGTTACGGTAATTACACAGGGGAAAGGATAATGTACTGGGAACTCCTCAGAAGAATCTGATTTGTGGTGAGGGGAGAGAGATAAAAGCTCATTTAGGAATGACATGAACATGCTGCGTAGGTAGCTGTTTATCAGTAAATATCTCCACTGAGATTAAGAAAAGCAGTAGCTTAATAAATTAAGTACTTCCTGGTATGGTTACTGTACTGGTAACTCCCCAAAAGAATCTGAATTGTGGTGAGGGAACAGAGAAAAACGCTCATTTAGGACCTGCACTTACGAAGTGGGTAGGCAGCTGTATATCAGGGAGTAAACCTTCTGAGAATAAAAACAGCTGGAGCTTGTTAAGGTAATTACACAGGGGAAAGGATAATGTACTGGGAACTCCTCAGAAGAATCTGATTTGTGGTGAGGGAAGAGAGATAAAAGCTCATTTAGGAACGACATGAACATGCTGCGTACGTAGCTGTTTATCAGTAAATATCTCCACTGAGATTAAGAAAAGCAGTAGCTTAATAAATTAAGTAATTCCTGGTATGGTTACTGTACTGGTAACTCCCCAAAAGAATCTGGATTGTGGTGAGGGAACAGAGAAAAATGCTCATTTAGGACCTGCACTTACGAAGGGGGTAGGCAGCTGTATATCAGGGAGTAAACCTTCGGAGAATACAAACAGCTGGAGCTTGTTAAGGTAATTACACAGGGGAAATGATAATGTACTGGAAACTCCTCAGAAGAATCTGATTTGTGGTGAGGGGAGAGAGACAAAAGCTCATTTAGAACGACATGAACATGCTGTCTCCACTGAGATTAAGAAAAGCATTAGCTTAATAAATTAAGTACTTCCTGGTATGGTTACTGTACTGGTAACTCCCCAAAAGAATCTGGATTGTGGTGAGGGAATAGAGAAAAAAGCTCAGTTAGGACCTGCACTTACGAAGGGGGTCGAAGCTGTATATCAGGGAGTAAACCTTCTGAGAATAAAAAACAGCTGGAGCTTGTTAAGCTAATTACACAGGGGAAAGTATAATGTACTGGGAACTCCTCAGAAGAATCTGATTTGTGGTGAGGGGAGAGAGATAAAAGCTCCTTTAGGAACGACGGGAACATGCTGCGTAGGTAGGTGTTTATCAGTAAATATCTCCACTGAGATTAGGAAAAGCAGTAGCTTAATAAATTAAGTACTTCCTGGTATGGTTACTGTACTGGAAACTCCCCAAAAGAATGTGGATTGTGGTGAGGGAACAGAGAAAAAAGCTCATTTAGAACCTGCACTTACGAAGGGGGTAGGCAGCTGTATATCAGGGAGTAAACCTTCTGAGAATAAAAACATCTGGAGCTTGTTAAGGTAATTACACAGGGGAAAGGATAATGTACTGGGAACTCCTCAGAAAAATCTGATTTGTGGTGAGGGGAGAGAGATAAAAGCTCATTTAGGAACGACATGAACATGCTGCGTAGGTAGCTGTTTTTCAGTAAATATCTCCATTGAGATTAAGAAAAGCAGTAGCTTATAAATTAAGTACTTCCTGGTATGGTTACTGTACTGGTAACTCCCCAAAAGAATCTGGATTGTGGTGAGGGAGTAGAGAAAAATGCTCATTTAGGACCTGCACTTCCGAACGGGGTAGGCAGCTGTATATCAGGGAGTAAAACTTTTGAGTATAAAAACAGCTGGAGCTAGTTAAGGTAATTACACAGGGGAAAGGATAATGTACTGGGAACTCCTCAAAAAAATCTGATTTGTGGTGAGGGGAGAGAGATAAAAGCTCATTTAGGAACGACATGAACATGCTGCGTAGGTAGCTGTTTATCAGTAAATATCGACACTGAGATTAAGAAAAAGCAGTAGCTTAATAAATTAAGTACTTCCTCATATGGTTACTGCACTGGTAACTCCCCCAAAGAATCTGGATTGTGGTGAGGGAACAGAGAAAAAAGCTCATTTAGGACCTGCACTTACGAAGGGGGTAGGCAGGGGTATATCAGGGAGTATCGCTTCTGAGAATAAAAACAGCTTTAGCTTGTTAAGGTAATTACACAGGGGAAAGGATAATGTACTGGGAACTCCTCAGAAGAATCTGATTTGTGGTGAGGGGAGAGAGATAAAAGCTCATTAAGAACGATATGAACATGCTGCATATGTAGCTGTTTATCAGTAAATATCTCCACTGAGATTAAGAAAAGCAGTAGCTTAATAAATTAAGTACTTCCTGGTATGGATAATGTACTGGTAACTCCCCAAAAGAATCTGGATTGTGGTGAGGGAACAGAGAAAAAAGCTCATTTAGGAACGACATGAACATGCTGAGTGTGTAGCTGTTTATCAGTAAATATCTCCACTGAGATTAAGAAAAGCAGTAGCTTAATAAATTAAGTACTTCCTGGTATGCTTACTGTACTGGTAACTCCCCAAAAGAACCTGGATTGTGGTGAGGGAACAGAGAAAAAAGCTCATTATTACCTGCCCTTAGGAAGGGGGTAGGCAGCTGTATATCAGGGAGTAATCCTTCTCAGAATAAAAACAGCTGGAGCTTGTTAAGGTAATTACACAGGGGAAATGATAATGTACTGGGAACTCCTCAGAAGAATCTGATTTGTGGTGAGGGGAGAGAGATAAAAGCTCATTTAGGAACGACATGAACATGCTGCGTAGGTAGCTGTTCATCAGTAAATATCTCCACTGAGATTAAGAAAAGTAGTAGCTTAATAAATTAAGTACTTCCTGGTATGGTTACTGTACTGGTAACTCCCCAAAAGAATCTGGATTGTGGTGAGGGAACAGAGAAAAAAGCTCATTTAGGACCTGCACTTACGAAAGGGGTAGGCAGCAGTATATCAGGGAGTAAACTTTCTGAGAATAAAAGTTCTGGAGCTTGTTAAGTTAATTACACAGGGGAAAGGATAATGTACTGGGAATTCCTCAGAAGAATCTGTTTTGTGGTGAGGGGAGAGAGATAAAAGCTCATTTAGGAACCACATGAGAATGCTGCGTAGGTAGCTCTTTATCAGTAAATATCTCCACTGAGATTAAGAAAAGCAGTAGCTTAATAAATTAAGCACTTCCTGGTATGGTTACTGTCCTTATACCTCCCAAAAGAATCTGGATTGTGGTGAGGGAACAGAGAAAAAAGCTCATTTAGGACCTGCACTTACGAAGGAGGTAGGCAGCTCTATATCAGAAAGTAAACCTTCTGAGAATAAAAACAGCTGGAGCTTGTTAACCTAATTACACAGGGGAAAGGATAATGTACTGGGAACTCCTCAGAAGAATCTGATTTGTGGTGAGGGGAGAGAGATAAAAGCTCATTTAGGAACGACATGAACATGCTGCGTAGGTAGCTGTTTATCAGTAAATATCGACACTGAGATTAAGAAAAGCAGTAGCTTAATAAATTAAGTACTTCCTCATATGGTTACTGCACTGGTAACTCCCCCAAAGAATCTGGATTGTGGTGAGGGAACAGAGAAAAAAGCTCATTTAGGACCTGCACTTACGAAGGGGGTAGGCAGCTGTATATCAGGGAGTATCGCTTCTGAGAATAAAAACAGCTTTAGCTTGTTAAGGTAATTACACAGGGGAAAGGATAATGTACTGGGAACTCCTCAGAAGAATCTGATTTGTGGTGAGGGGGAGAGAGATAAAAGCTCATTAAGAACGACATGAACATGCTGCATATGTAGCTGTTTATCAGTAAATAGCTCCACTGAGATTAAGAAAAGCAGTAGCTTAATAAATTAAGTACTTCCTGGTATGGTTACTGTACTGGTAACTCCCCAAAAGAACCTGGATTGTGGTGAGGGAACAGAGAAAAAAGCTCATTATTACCTGCCCTTACGAAGGGGGTAGTCAGCTGTATATCAGGGAGTAAACCTTCTGAGATTAAAAACAGCTGGAGCTTGTTAAGGTAATTACACAGGGGAAAGGATAATGTACTGGGAACTCCTCAGAAGAATATGATTTGTGGTGAGGGGAGAGAGATAAAAGCTCATTTAGGAACGACATGAACATGCTGCGTAGGTAGCTGTTCATCAGTAAATATCTCCACTGAGATTAAGAAAAGCAGTAGCTTAATAAACTAAGTACTTCCTGGTATGGTTACTGTACTGGTAATTCCCCAAAAGAATCTGGATTGTGGTGAGGGAACAGAGAAAAAAGCTCATTTAGGACCTGCACTTACGAAAGGGGTAGGCAGCAGTATATCAGGGAGTAAACTTTCTGAGAATAAAAGGAGCTGGAGCTTGTTAAGTTAATTACACAGGGGAAAGGATAATGTACTGGAATTCCTCAGAAGAATCTGATTTGTGGTGAGGGGAGAGAGATAAAAGCTCATTTAGAACGACATGAACATGCTGCGTAGGTAGCTGTTTATCAGTAAATATCGACACTGAGATTAAGAAAAGCAGTAGCTTAATAAATTAAGTACTTCCTCATATGGTTACTGCACTGGTAACTCCCCCAAAGAATCTGGATTGTGGTGAGGGAACAGAGAAAAAAGCTCATTTAGGACCTGCACTTACGAAGGGGGTAGGCAGCTGTTTATCAGGGAGTATCGCTTCTGAGAATAAAAACAGCTTTAGCTTGTTAAGGTAATTACACAGGGGAAAGGATAATGTACTGGGAACTCCTCAGAAGAATCTGATTTGTGGTGAGGGGAGAGAGATAAAAGCTCATTAAGAACGACATGAACATGCTGCATATGTAGCTGTTTATCAGTAAATATCTCCACTGAGATTAAGAAAAGCAGTAGCTTAATAAATTAAGTACTTCCTGGTATGGTTACTGTACTGGTAACTCCCCAAAAGAACCTGGATTGTGGTGAGGGAACAGAGAAAAAAGCTCATTATTACCTGCCCTTACGAAGGGGGTAGGCAGCTGTATATCAGGGAGTAAACCTTCTGAGAATAAAAACAGATGGAGCTTGTTAAGGTAATTACACAGGGGAAAGGATAATGTACTGGGAACTCCTCAGAAGAATCTGATTTGTGGTGAGGGGAGAGAGATAAAAGCTCATTTAGGAACGACATGAACATGCTGCGTAGGTAGCTGTTCATCAGTAAATATCTCCACTGAGATTAAGAAAAGCAGTAGCTTAATAAACTAAGTACTTCCTGGTATGGTTACTGTACTGGTAATTCCCCAAAAGAATCTGGATTGTGGTGAGGGAACAGAGAAAAAAGCTCATTTAGGACCTGCACTTACGAAAGGGGTAGGCAGCAGTATATCAGGGAGTAAACTTTCTGAGAATAAAAGGAGCTGGAGCTTGTTAAGTTAATTACACAGGGGAAAGGATAATGTACTGGAATTCCTCAGAAGAATCTGATTTGTGGTGAGGGGAGAGAGATAAAAGCTCATTTAGAACGACATGAACATGCTGCGTAGGTAGCTGTTTATCAGTAAATATCTCCACTGAGATTAAGAAAAGCAGTAGCTTAATAAATTAAGTACTTCCTGTTATGGTTACTGTACTGGTAACTCCCCAAAAGAATCTGGATTGTGGTGAGGGAACAGAGAAAAAAGCTCATTTAGGACCTGCACTTACGAAGGGGGTAGGCAGTTGTATATCAGGGAGTAAACCTTCTGAGAATAGAAACAGCTGGAGCTTGTTAAGTTAATTACACAGGGGAAAGGATAATGTACTGGGAACTCCTCAGAAGAATCTGATTTGTGATGAGGGGAGAGAGATAAAAGCTCATTTAGGAACGACATGAACATGCTGCGTAGGTAGCTGTTTATCAGTAAATATCTCCACTGAGATTAAGAAAAGCAGTAGCTTAATAAATTAAGTACTTCCTGGTATGGTTACTGTGCTGGTAACTCCCCAAAAGAATCTGGATTGTGGTAAGGGAACAGAGAAAAAAGCTCATTTAGTACCTGCAATTACGAAGTGGGTAGGCAGCTCTATATCAGGGAGTATCGCTTGTGAGAATAAAAACACCTGGAGCTTGTTAAGGTAATTACACAGGGGAAAGGATTATGTACTAGGAACTCCTCAGAAGAATCTGATTTGTGGTGAGGGGAGAGAGATAAAAGCTCATTTAGGAACGACATGAACATGCTGCATACGTAGCTGTTTATCAGTAAATATCTCCACTGAGATTAAGAAAAGCAGTAGCTTAATAAATTAAGTACTTCCTGGTATGGATACTGTACTGGTAACTCCCCAAAAGAATCTGGATTGTGGTGAGGGAAAAGAGAAAAAAGCTCATTTAGGAACGACATGAACATGCTGCGTAGGTAGCTGTTTATCAGTAAATATCTCCACTGAGATTAAGAAAAGCAGTAGCTTAATAAATTAAGTACTTGCTGGTATGGTTACTGTACTGGTAACTCCCCAAAAGAATCTGGATTGTGGTGAGGGAACAGAGAAAAAAGCTAATTTAGGACCTGCACTTACGAAGGGGTTAGGCAGCTGTATATCAGGGAGTAAACCTTCTGAGAATGAAAACAGCTGGAGCTTGTTAAGGTAATTACACAGGGCAAAGGATAATGTACTGGGAACTCCTCAGAAGAATTTGATTTGTGGTGAGGGGAGAGAGATAAAAGCTCATTTAGGAACGACATGAACATCCTGCGTAGGTAGCTGTTTATCAGTAAATAAATCCACTGATATTAAGAAAATCAGTAGCTTAATAAATTAAGTACTTCCTGGTATGGTTACTGTACTGGTAACTCCCCAAAAGAATCTGGATTGTGGTGAGGGAACAGAGAAAAAAGCTCATTTAGGACCTGCAATTACGAAGGAAGTAGGCAGCTGTATATAAGGGAGTAAACCTTCTGAGAATAAAAACAGCTGGAGCTTGTTAAGGTAATTACACAGGGGAAAGGATAATGTACTGGGAACTCCTCAGAAGAATCTGATTTGTGGTGACGGGAGAGAGATAAAAGCTCATTTAGAACGACATGAACATGCTGCGTAGGTAGCTGTTTATCAGTAAATATCGACACTGAGATTAAGAAAAGCAGTAGCTTAATAAATTAAGTACTTCCTGGTATGGTTACTGTACTGGTAACTCCCCAAAAGAATCTGGATTCTGGTGAGGGAACAGAGAAAAAAGCTCATTTAGGACCTGCACTTACGAAGGGGGTAGGCAGTTGTATATCAGGGAGTAAACCTTCTGAGAATGAAAACAGCTAGAGCTTGTTAAGGTAATTACACAGGGGAAAGGATAATGTACTGGGAACTCCTCAGAAGAATCTGATTTGTGGTGAGGGGAGAGAGATAAAAGCTCATTTAGGAACGACATGAACATGCTGCGTAGGTAGCTCTTTATCAGTAAATATCTCCACTGAGATTAAGAAAAGCAGTAGCTTAATAAATTAAGTACTTCCTGGTATGGTTACTGTACTGGTACCTCCCCAAAAGAATCTGGATTGTGGTGAGGAAACAGAGAAAAAAGCTCATTTAGGACCTGCACTTACGAAGGGGGTAGGCAGTTGTATATCAGGGAGTAAACCTTCTGAGAATAAAAACAGCTGGAGCTTGTTAAGGTAATTACACAGGGGAAAGGATAATGTACTGGGAACTCCTCAGAAGAATCTGATTTGTGATGAGGGGAGAGAGATAAAAGCTCATTTAGGAACGACATGAACATGCTGCGTAGGTAGCTGTTTATCAGTAAATATCTTCACTGAGATTAAGAAAAGCAGTAGCTTAATAAATTAAGTACTTACTGGTATGGTTACTGTGCTGGTAACTCCCCAAAAGAATCTGGATTGTGGTGAGGGAACCGAGAAAAAAGCTCATTTAGGACCTGCAATTACGAAGTGGGTAGGCAGCTGTATATCAGGGAGTATCGCTTCTGAGAATAAAAACAGCTGGAGCTTCTTAAGGTAATTACACAGGGGAAAGGATAATGTACTAGGAACTCCTCAGAAGAATCTGATTTGTGGTGAGGGGAGAGAGATAAAAGCTCATTTAGGAACGACATGAACATGCTGCATACGTAGCTGTTTATCAGTAAATATCTCCACTGAGATTAAGAAAAGCAGTAGCTTAATAAATTAAGTACTTCCTGGTATGGATACTGTACTGGTAACTCCCCAAAAGAATCTGGATTGTGGTGAGGGAACAGAGAAAAAAGCTCATTTAGGAACGACATGAACTTGCTGCGTAGGTAGCTGTTTATCAGTCAATATCTCCACTGAGATTAAGAAAAGCAGTAGTTTAATAAATTAAGTACTTCCTGGTATGGTTACTGTACTGGTAACTCCCCAAAAGCATCTGGATTGTGGTGAGGGAACAGAGAAAAAAGCTCATTTAGGACCTGCAATTACGAAGTGGGCAGGCAGCTGTATATCAGGGAGTATCGCTTCTGAGAATGAAAATAGCTGGAGCTTGTTAAGGTAATTACACAGGGCAAAGGATAATGTACTGGGAACTCCTCAGAAGAATGTGATTTGTGGTGAGGGGAGAGAGATAAAAGCTCATTTAGGAACGACATGAACATGCTGCGTAGGTAGCTGTTTATCAGTAAATAAATCCACTGAGATTAAGAAAATCAGTACCTTAATAAATTAAGTACTTCCTGGTATGGTTACTGTACTGGTAACTCCCCAAAAGAATCTGGATTGTGGTGAGGGAACAGAGAAAAAAGCTCATTTAGGACCTGCACTTACGAAGGAAGTAGGCAGCTGTATATAAGGGAGTAAACCTTCTGAGAATAAAAACAGCTGGAGCTTGTTAAGGTAATTACACAGGGGAAAGGATAATGTACTGGGAACTCCTCAGAAGAATCTGATTTGTGGTGACGGGAGAGAGATAAAAGCTCATTTAGAACGACATGAACATGCTGCGTAGGTAGCTGTTTATCAGTAAATATCTCCACTGAGATTAAGAAAAGCAGTAGCTTAATAAATTAAGTACTTCCTGGTATGGTTACTGTACTGGTAACTCCCCAAAAGAATCTGGATTGGGGTGAGGGAACAGAGAAAAAAGCTCATTTAGGACCTGCACTTACGAAGGGGGTAGGCAGTTGCATATCAGGGAGTAAACCTTCTGAGAATGAAAACAGCTAGAGCTTGTTAAGGTAATTACACAGGGGAAAGGATAATGTACTGGGAACTCCTCAGAAGAATCTGATTTGTGGTGAGGGGAGAGAGATAAAAGCTCATTTAGGAACGACATGAATATTTTGCGTAGGTAGCTCTTTATCAGTAAATATCTCCACTGAAATTAAGAAAAGCAGGAGCTTAATAAATTAAGTACTTCCTGGTATGGATACTGTACTGGTACCTCCCCAAAAGAATCTGGATTGTGGTGAGGCAACAGAGAAAAAAGCTCATTTAGGACCTGCACTTACGAAGGGGGTAGGCAGCTGTATATCAGGGAGTAAACCTTCTGAGAATAAAAACAGCTGGAGCTTGTTAAGGTAATTACACAGGGGAAAGGATAATGTACTGGGAACAATTCAGAAAAATCTGATTTGTGGTGAGGGGAGAGAGATAAAAGCTCATTTAGGAACGACATGAACATGCTGCGTAGGTAGCTGTTTATCAGTAAATATCTCCACTAAGATTAAGAAAAGCAGTAGCTTAATAAATTAAATACTTCCTGGTATGGTTACTGTACTGGTAACTCTCCAAAAGTATCTGGATTGTGGTGAGGGAACAGAGAAAAAAGCTCATTTATGACCTGCACTTACGAAGGGGGTAGGCAGCAGTATATCAGGGAGTAAACCTTCTGAGAATAAAAGGAGCTGGAGCTTGTTAAGTTAATTACACAGGGGAAAGGATAATGTACTGGGAATTCCTCAGAAGAATCTGATTTGTGGTGAGGGGAGAGAGATAAAAGCTCATTTAGGAACGACATGAACATGCTGCGTAGGTAGCTGTTTATCAGTAAATATCTCCACTGAGATTAAGAAAAGCAGTAGCTTAATAAATTAAGTACTTCCTGGTATGTTTACTGTACTGGTAACTCCCCAAAAGAATCTGGATTGTGGTGAGGGAACAGAAAAAAAATCTCATTTAGGACCTGCACTTACGAAGGGGGTAGGCAGCTGTATATCAGGAGTAAACCTTCTGAGAATAAAAACAGCTGGAGATTGTTAAGGTAATTACACAGGGGAAAGGATAATGTACTGGGAACTCCTCAGAAGAATCTGATTTGTGGTGAAGGGAGAGAGATAAAAGCTCATTTAGGAACGACATGAACATGCTGCGTACGTAGATGTTTGTCAGTAAATATCTCCACTGAGATTAAGAAAAGCAGTAGCTTAATAAATTAAGTACTTCCTGGTATGGTTACTGTACTGGTAAGTTTCCAAAAGAATCTGAATTGTGGTGAGGGAACAGAGAATAAAGCTCATTTAGGACCTGCACTTACGAAGGGGGTAGGCAGCTGTATATCAGGGAGTAAACCTTCTGAGAATAAAAACAGCTGGAGCTTGTTAAGGTAATTGCACAGGGGAAAGGATAATATACTGGGAACTCCTCACAAGAATCTGATTTGTGGTGAGGGGAGAGATATAAAAGCTCATTTAGGAACGACATGAACGTGCTGCATAGGTAGCTGTTTATCAGTAAATATCTCCATTGAGATTAAGAAAAGCAGTAGCTTAATAAATTAAGTATTTCCTGGTATGGTTACTGTACTGGTAACTCCCCAAAAGAATCTGGATTGTGGTGAGGGAACAGAGAAAAAAGCTCATTTAGGACCAGCACTTCCAAATGGGGTAGGCAGCTGTATATCAGGGAGTAAAACTTTTGAGTATAAAAACAGCTGGAGCTTGTTAAGGTAATTACACAGGGGAAAGGATAATGTACTGGGAACTCCTCAGAAGAATCTGATTTGTGGTGAGGGGAGAGAGATAAAAGCTCATTTAGGAACGACATGAACATGCTGCGTAGGTAGCTCTTTATCAGTAAATATCTCCACTGAGATTAAGAAAAGCAGTAGCTTAATACATTAAGTACTTCCTGGTATGGTTACTGTACTGGTAACTCCCCAAAAGAATCTGGATTGTGGTGAGGGAACAGAGAAAAAAGCTCATTTAGGACCTGCACTTACGAAGGGGGTAGGCAGCTGTATATCAGGGAGTAAACCTTCTGAGAATAAAAACAGCTGGAGCTTGTTAAGGTAATTACACAGGGGAAAGGATTATGTACTAGGAACTCCTCAGAAGAATCTGATTTGTGGTGAGGGGAGAGAGATAAAAGCTCATTTAGGAACGACATGAACATGCTGCATACGTAGCTGTTTATCAGTAAATATCTCCACTGAGATTAAGAAAAGCAGTAGCTTAATAAATTAAGTACTTCCTGGTATGGATACTGTACTGGTAACTCCCCAAAAGAATCTGGATTGTGGTGAGGGAAAAGAGAAAAAAGCTCATGTAGGAACGACATGAACATGCTGCGTAGGTAGCTGTTTATCAGTAAATATCTCCACTGAGATTAAGAAAAGCAGTAGCTTAATTAATTAAGTACTTGCTGGTATGGTTACTGTACTGGTAACTCCCCAAAAGAATCTGGATTGTGGTGAGGGAACAGAGAAAAAAGCTAATTTAGGACCTGCACTTACGAAGGGGTTAGGCAGCTGTATATCAGGGAGTAAACCTTCTGAGAATGAAAACAGCTGGAGCTTGTTAAGGTAATTACACAGGGCAAAGGATAATGTACTGGGAACTCCTCAGAAGAATTTGATTTGTGGTGAGGGGAGAGAGATAAAAGCTCATTTAGGAACGACATGAACATGCTGCGTAGGTAGCTGTTTATCAGTAAATAAATCCACTGATATTAAGAAAATCAGTAGCTTAATAAATTAAGTACTTCCTGGTATGGTTACTGTACTGGTAACTCCCCAAAAGAATCTGGATTGTGGTGAGGGAACAGAGAAAAAAGCTCATTTAGGACCTGCAATTACGAAGGAAGTAGGCAGCTGTATATAAGGGAGTAAACCTTCTGAGAATAAAAACAGCTGGAGCTTGTTAAGGTAATTACACAGGGGAAAGGATAATGTACTGGGAACTCCTCAGAAGAATCTGATTTGTGGTGACGGGAGAGAGATAAAAGCTCATTTAGAACGACATGAACATGCTGAGTAGGTAGCTGTTTATCAGTAAATATCTCCACTGAGATTAAGAAAAGCAGTAGCTTAATAAATTAAGTACTTCCTGGTATGGTTACTGTACTGGTAACTCCCCAAAAGAATCTGGATTGTGGTGAGGGAACAGAGAAAAAAGCTCATTTAGGACCTGCACTTACGAAGGGGGTAGGCAGTTGTATATCAGGGAGTAAACCTTCTGAGAATGAAAACAGCTAGAGCTTGTTAAGGTAATTACACAGGGGAAAGGATAATGTACTGGGAACTCCTCAGAAGAATCTGATTTGTGGTGAGGGGAGAGAGATAAAAGCTCATTTAGGAACGACATGAACATGCTGCGTAGGTAGCTCTTTATCAGTAAATATCTCCACTGAGATTAAGAAAAGCAGTAGCTTAATAAATTAAGTACTTCCTGGTATGGTTACTGTACTGGTACCTCCCCAAAAGAATCTGGATTGTGGTGAGGGAACTGAGAAAAAAGCTCATTTAGGACCTGCACTTACGAAGGGGGTAGGCAGCTGTATATCAGGGAGTAAACCTTCTGAGAATAAAAACAGCTGGAGCTTGTTAAGGTAATTACACAGGGGAAAGGATAATGTACTGAGAACTCCTCAGAAGAATCTGATTTGTGATGAGGAGAGAGAGATAAAAGCTCATTTAGGAACGACATGAACATGCTGCGTAGGTAGCTGTTTATCAGTAAATATCTTCACTGAGATTAAGAAAAGCAGTAGCTTAATAAATTAAGTACTTACTGGTATGGTTACTGTGCTGGTAACTCCCCAAAAGAATCTGGATTGTGGTGAGGGAACCGAGAAAAAAGCTCATTTAGGACCTGCAATTTCGAAGTGTGTAGGCAGCTGTATATCAGGGAGTATCGCTTCTGAGAATAAAAACAGCTGGAGCTTCTTAAGGTAATTACACAGGGGAAAGGATAATGTACTAGGAACTCCTCAGAAGAATCTGATTTGTGGTGAGGGGAGAGAGATAAAAGCTCATTTAGGAACGACATGAACATGCTGCATACGTAGCTGTTTATCAGTAAATATCTCCACTGAGATTAAGAAAAGCAGTAGCTTAATAAATTAAGTACTTCCTGGTATGGATACTGTACTGGTAACTCCCCAAAAGAATCTGGATTGTGGTGAGGGAACAGAGAAAAAAGCTCATTTAGGAACGACATGAACTTGCTGCGTAG
The DNA here is from genome assembly GCF_023159225.1 of Perognathus longimembris pacificus. Taxonomy (NCBI): domain Eukaryota; kingdom Metazoa; phylum Chordata; class Mammalia; order Rodentia; family Heteromyidae; genus Perognathus; species Perognathus longimembris. Next base: position 19,714 of record NW_025960878.1, on the reverse strand, counting down.
GTAGCTGTTTATCAGTCAATATCTCCACTGAGATTAAGAAAAGCAGTAGGTTAATAAATTAAGTACTTCCTGGTATGGTTACTGTACTGGAAACTCCCCAAAAGAATCTGGATTGTGGTGAGGGAACAGAGAAAAAAGCTAATTTAGGACCTGCACTTACGAAGGGGTTAGGCAGCTGTATATCAGGGAGTAAACCTTCTGAGAATGAAAATAGCTGGAGCTTGTTAAGGTAATTACACAGGGCAAAGGATAATGTACTGGGAACTCCTCAGAAGAATGTGATTTGTGGTGAGGGGAGAGAGATAAAAGCTCATTTAGGAACGACATGAACATGCTGCGTAGGTAGCTGTTTATCAGTAAATAAATCCACTGAGATTAAGAAAATCAGTACCTTAATAAATTAAGTACTTCCTGGTATGGTTACTGTACTGGTAACTCCCCAAAAGAATCTGGATTGTGGTGAGGGAACAGAGAAAAAAGCTCATTTAGGACCTGCACTTACGAAGGAAGTAGGCAGCTGTATATAAGGGAGTAAACCTTCTGAGAATAAAAACAGCTGGAGCTTGTTAAGGTAATTACACAGGGGAAAGGATAATGTACTGGGAACTCCTCAGAAGAATCTGATTTGTGGTGACGGGAGAGAGATAAAAGCTCATTTAGAACGACATGAACATGCTGCGTAGGTAGCTGTTTATCAGTAAATATCTCCACTGAGATTAAGAAAAGCAGTAGCTTAATAAATTAAGTATTTCCTGGTATGGTTACTGTACTGGTAACTCCCCAAAAGAATCTGGATTGTGGTGAGGGAACAGAGAAAAAAGCTCATTTAGGACCTGCACTTACGAAGGGGGTAGGCAGTTGCATATCAGGGAGTAAACCTTCTGAGAATGAAAACAGCTAGAGCTTGTTAAGGTAATTACACAGGGGAAAGGATAATGTACTGGGAACTCCTCAGAAGAATCTGATTTGTGGTGAGGGGAGAGATATAAAAGCTCATTTAGGAACGACATGAACATGCTGCGTAGGTAGCTCTTTATCAGTAAATATCTCCACTGAAATTAAGAAAAGCAGGAGCTTAATAAATTAAGTACTTCCTGGTATGGATACTGTACTGGTACCTCCCCAAAAGAATCTGGATTGTGGTGAGGGAACAGAGAAAAAAGCTCATTTAGGACCTGCACTTACGAAGGGGGTAGGCAGCTGTATATCAGGGAGTAAACCTTCTGAGAATAAAAACAGCTGGAGCTTGTTAAGGTAATTACACAGGGGAAAGGATAATGTACTGGGAACTCCTCAGAAGAATCTGATTTGTGATGAGGGGAGAGAGATAAAAGCTCATTTAGGAACGACATGAACATGCTGCGTAGGTAGCTGTTTATCAGTAAATATCTTCACTGAGATTAAGAAAAGCAGTAGCTTAATAAATTAAGTACTTACTGGTATGGTTACTGTGCTGGTAACTCCCCAAAAGAATCTGGATTGTGGTGAGGGAACCGAGAAAAAAGCTCATTTAGGACCTGCAATTACGAAGTGGGTAGGCAGCTGTATATCAGGGAGTATCGCTTCTGAGAATAAAAACAGCTGGAGCTTCTTAAGGTAATTACACAGGGGAAAGGATAATGTACTAGGAACTCCTCAGAAGAATCTGATTTGTGGTGAGGGGAGAGAGATAAAAGCTCATTTAGGAAAGACATGAACATGCTGCATACGTAGCTGTTTATCAGTAAATATCTCCACTGAGATTAAGAAAAGCAGTAGCTTAATAAATTAAGTACTTCCTGGTATGGATACTGTACTGGTAACTCCCCAAAAGAATCTGGATTGTGGTGAGGGAACAGAGAAAAAAGCTCATTTAGGAACGACATGAACATGCTGCGTAGGTAGCTGTTTATCAGTCAATATCTCCACTGAGATTAAGAAAAGCAGTAGCTTAATGAATTAAGTACTTCCTGGTATGGTTACTGTACTGTTAACTCCCCAAAAGAATCTGGATTGTGGTGAGGGAAGAGAGAAAAAAGCTAATTTAGGACCTGCACTTACGAAGGGGTTAGGCAGCTGTATATCAGGGAGTAAACCTTCTGAGAATGAAAATAGCTGGAACTTGTTAAGGTAATTACACAGGGCAAAGGATAATGTACTGGGAACTCCTCAGAAGAATGTGATTTGTGGTGAGGGGAGAGAGATAAAAGCTCATTTATGAAGGACATGAACATGCTGCGTAGGTAGCTGTTTATCAGTAAATTAATCCACTGAGATTAAGAAAATCAGTACCTTAATAAATTTAGTACTTCCTGGTATGGTTACTGTACTGGTAACTCCCCAAAAGAATCTGGATTGTGGTGAGGGAACAGAGAAAAAAGCTCATTTAGGACCTGCACTTACGAAGGAAGTAGGCAGCTGTATATAAGGGAGTAAACCTTCTGAGAATAAAAACAGCTGGAGCTTGTAAAGGTAATTACACAGGGGAAAGGATAATGTACTGGGAACTCCTCAGAAGAATCTGATTTGTGGTGACGGGAGAGAGATAAAAGCTCATTTAGAACGACATGTACATGCTGCGTAGGTAGCTGTTTATCAGTAAATATCTCCACTGAGATTAAGAAAAGCAGTAGCTTAATAAATTAAGTATTTCCTGGTATGGTTACTGTACTGGTAACTCCCCAAAAGAATCTGGATTGTGGTGAGGGAACAGAGAAAAAAGCTCATTTAGGACCTGCACTTACGAAGGGGGTAGGCAGTTGCATATCAGGGAGTAAACCTTCTGAGAATGAAAACAGCTAGAGCTTGTTAAGGTAATTACACAGGGGAAAGGATAATGTACTGGGAACTCCTCAGAAGAATCTGATTTGTGGTGAGGGGAGAGAGATAAAAGCTCATTTAGGAACGACATGAACATGCTGCGTAGGTAGCTCTTTATCAGTAAATATCTCCACTGAAATTAAGAAAAGCAGGAGCTTAATAAATTAAGTACTTCCTGGTATGGATACTGTACTGGTACCTCCCCAAAAGAATCTGGATTGTGGTGAGGGAACAGAGAAAAAAGCTCATTTAGGACCTGCACTTACGAAGGGGGTAGGCAGCTGTATATCAGGGAGTAAACCTTCTGAGAATAAAAACAGCTGGAGCTTGTTAAGGTAATTACACAGGGGAAAGGATAATGTACTGGGAACAATTCAGAAAAATCTGATTTGTGGTGAGGGGAGAGAGATAAAAGCTCATTTAGGAACGACATGAACATGCTGCGTAGGTAGCTGTTTATCAGTAAATATCTCCACTAAGATTAAGAAAAGCAGTAGCTTAATAAATTAAATACTTCCTGGTATGGTTACTGTACTGGTAACTCTCCAAAAGTATCTGGATTGTGGTGAGGGAACAGAGAAAAAAGCTCATTTAGGACCTGCACTTACGAAGGGGGTAGGCAGTTGTATATCAGGGAGTAAACCTTCTGAGAATGAAAACAGTTAGAGCTTGTTAAGGTAATTACACAGGGGAAAGGATTATGTACTGGGAACTCCTCAGAAGAATCTGATTTGTGGTGAGGGGAGAGAGATAAAAGCTCATTTAGGAACGACATTTACATGCTGCGTAGGTAGCTCTTTATCAGTAAATATCTAAACTGAGATTAAGAAAAGCAGTAGCTTAATAAATTAAGTACTTCCTGGTATGGTTACTGTACTGGTACCTCCCCAAAAGAATCTGGATTGTGGTGAGGGAACAGAGAAAAAAGCTCATTTAGGACCTGCACTTGCGAAGGGGGTAGGCAGCTGTATATCAGGGAGTAAACCTTCTGAGAATAAAAACAGCTGGAGCTTGTTAAGGTAATTACACAGGGGAAAGGATAATGTACTGGGAACTCCTCAGAAGAATCTGATTTGTGATGAGGGGAGAGAGATAAAAGCTCATTTAGGAACGACATGAACATGCTGCGTAGGTAGCTGTTTATCAGTAAATATCTTCACTGAGATTAAGAAAAGCAGTAGCTTAATAAATTAAGTACTTACTGGTATGGTTACTGTGCTGGTAACTCCCCAAAAGAATCTGGATTGTGGTGAGGGAACCGAGAAAAAAGCTCATTTAGGACCTGCAATTACGAAGTGGGTAGGCAGCTGTATATCAGGGAGTATCGCTTCTGAGAATAAAAACAGCTGGAGCTTCTTAAGGTAATTACACAGGGGAAAGGATAATGTACTAGGAACTCCTCAGAAGAATCTGATTTGTGGTGAGGGGAGAGAGATAAAAGCTCATTTAGGAAAGACATGAACATGCTGCATACGTAGCTGTTTATTAGTAAATATCTCCACTGAGATTAAGAAAAGCAGTAGCTTAATAAATTAAGTACTTCCTGGTATGGATACTGTACTGGTAACTCCCCAAAAGAATCTGGATTGTGGTGAGGGAACAGAGAAAAAAGCTCATTTAGGAACGACATGAACATGCTGCGTAGGTAGCTGTTTATCAGTCAATATCTCCACTGAGATTAAGAAAAGCAGTAGCTTAATGAATTAAGTACTTCCTGGTATGGTTACTGTACTGGTAACTCCCCAAAAGAATCTGGATTGTGGTGAGGGAACAGAGAAAAAAGCTCATTTAGGACCTGCACTTACGAAGGAAGTAGGCAGCTGTATATAAGGGAGTAAACCTTCTGAGAATAAAAACAGCTGGAGCTTGTTAAGGTTATTACACAGGGGAAAGGATAATGTACTGGGAACTCCTCAGAAAAATCTGATTTGTGGTGACGGGAGAGAGATAAAAGCTCATTTAGAACGACATGAACATGCTGCGTAGGTAGCTGTTTATCAGTAAATATCTCCACTGAGATTAAGAAAAGCAGTAGCTTAATAAATTAAGTACTTCCTGGTATGGTTACTGTACTGGTAACTCCCCAAAAGAATCTGGATTGTGGTGAGGGAACAGAGAAAAAAGCTCATTTAGGACCTGCACTTACGAAGGGGGTAGGCAGTTGCATATCAGGGAGTAAACCTTCTGAGAATGAAAACAGCTAGAGCTTGTTAAGGTAATTACACAGGGGAAAGGATAATGTACTGGGAACTCCTCAGAAGAATCTGATTTGTGGTGAGGGGAGAGAGATAAAAGCTCATTTAGGAACGACATGAACATGCTGCGTAGGTAGCTCTTTATCAGTAAATATCTCCACTGAAATTAAGAAAAGCAGGAGCTTAATAAATTAAGTACTTCCTGGTATGGATACTGTACTGGTACCTCCCCAAAAGAATCTGGATTGTGGTGAGGGAACAGAGAAAAAAGCTCATTTAGGACCTGCACTTACGAAGGGGGTAGGCAGCTGTATATCAGGGAGTAAACCTTCTGAGAATAAAAACAGCTGGAGCTTGTCAAGGTAATTACACAGGGGAAAGGATAATGTACTGTGAACAATTCAGAAAAATCTGATTTGTGGTGAGGGGAGAGAGATAAAAGCTCATTTAGGAACGACATGAACATGCTGCGTAGGTAGCTGTTTATCAGTAAATATCTCCACTAAGATTAAGAAAAGCAGTAGCTTAATAAATTAAATACTTCCTGGTATGGTTACTGTACTGGTAACTCTCCAAAAGTATCTGGATTGTGGTGAGGGAACAGAGAAAAAAGCTCATTTATGACCTGCACTTACGAAGGGGGTAGGCAGCAGTATATCAGGGAGTAAACCTTCTGAGAATAAAAGGAGCTGGAGCTTGTTAAGTTAATTACACAGGGGAAAGGATAATGTACTGGGAATTCCTCAGAAGAATCTGATTTGTGGTGAGGGGAGAGAGATAAAAGCTCACTTAGGAACGACATGAACATGCTGCGTAGGTAGCTGTTTATCAGTAAATATCTCCACTGAGATTAAGAAAAGCAGTAGCTTAATAAATTAAGTACTTCCTGGTATGGTTACTGTACTGGTAACTCCCCAAAAGAATCTGGATTGTGGTGAGGGAACAGACAAAAAATCTCATTTAGGACCTGCACTTACGAAGGGGGTAGGCAGCTGTATATCAGGGAGTAAACCTTCTGAGAATAAAAACAGCTGGAGATTGTTAAGGTAATTACACAGGGGAAAGGATAATGTACTGGGAACTCCTCAGAAGAATCTGATTTGTGGTGAAGGGAGAGAGATAAAAGCTCATTTAGGAACGACATGAACATGCTGCGTACGTAGATGTTTGTCAGTAAATATCTCCACTGAGATTAAGAAAAGCAGTAGCTTAATAAATTAAGTACTTCCTGGTATGGTTACTGTACTGGTAACTTTCCAAAAGAATCTGAATTGTGGTGAGGGAACAGAGAATAAAGCTCATTTAGGACCTGCACTTACGAAGGGGGTAGGCAGCTGTATATCAGGGAGTAAACCTTCTGAGAATAAAAACAGCTGGAGCTTGTTAAGGTAATTACACAGGGGAAAGGATAATATACTGGGAACTCCTCACAAGAATCTGATTTGTGGTGAGGGGAGAGAGATAAAAGCTCATTTAGGAACGACATGAACGTGCTGCGTAGGTAGCTGTTTATCAGTAAATATCTCCATTGAGATTAAGAAAAGCAGTAGCTTAATAAATTAAGTACTTCCTGGTATGGTTACTGTACTGGTAACTCCCCAAAAGAATCTGGATTGTGGTGAGGGAACAGAGAAAAAAGCTCATTTAGGACCTGCACTTCCAAACGGGGTAGGCAGCTGTGTATCAGGGAGAAAACCTTCTGAGAATAAAAACAGCTGGAGCTTGTTAAGGTAATTACACAGGGGAAAGGATAATGTACTGGGAACAATTCAGAAAAATCTGATTTGTGGTGAGGGGAGAGAGATAAAAGCTCATTTAGGAACGACATGAACATGCTGCGTCGGTAGCTGTTTATCAGTAAATATCTCCACTAAGATTAAGAAAAGCAGTAGCTTAATAAATTAAATACTTCCTGGTATGTTTACTGTACTGGTAACTCTCCAAAAGTATCTGGATTGTGGTGAGGGAACAGAGAAAAAAGCTCATTTATGACCTGCACTTACGAAGGGGGTAGGCAGCAGTATATCAGGGAGTAAACCTTCTGAGAATAAAAGGAGCTGGAGCTTGTTAAGTTAATTACACAGGGGAAAGGATAATGTACTGGGAATTCCTCAGAAGAATCTGATTTGTGGTGAGGGGAGAGAGATAAAAGCTCATTTAGGAACGACATGAACATGCTGCGTAGGTAGCTGTTTATCAGTAAATATCTCCACTGAGATTAAGAAAAGCAGTAGCTTAATAAATTAAGTACTTCCTGGTATGGTTACTATACTGGTAACTCCCCAGAAGAATCTGGATTGTGGTGAGGGAACAGACAAAAAATCTCATTTAGCACCTGCACTTACGAAGGGGGTAGGCAGCTGTATATCAGGGAGTAAACCTTCTGAGAATAAAAACAGCTGGAGATTGTTAAGGTAATTACACAGGGGAAAGGATAATGTACTGGGAACTCCTCAGAAGAATCTGATTTGTGGTGAAGGGAGAGAGATAAAAGCTCATTTAGGAACGACATGAACATGCTGCGTACGTAGCTGTTTGTCAGTAAATATCTCCACTGAGATTAAGAAAAGCAGTAGCTTAATAAATTAAGTACTTCCTGGTATGGTTACTGTACTGGTAACTTTCCAAAAGAATCTGAATTGTGGTGAGGGAAGAGAGAAAAAAGCTCATTTAGGACCTGCACTTACGAAGGGGGTAGGCAGCTGTATATCAGGGAGTAAACCTTCTGAGAATAAAAACAGCTGGAGCTTGTTAAGGTAATTACACAGGGGAAAGGATAATATACTGGGAACTCCTCACAAGAATCTGATTTGTGGTGAGGGGAGAGAGATAAAAGCTCATTTAGGAACGACATGAACGTGCTGCATAGCTAGCTGTTTATCAGTAAATATCTCCATTGAGATTAAGAAAAGCAGTAGCTTAATAAATTAAGTACTTCCTGGTATGGTTACTGTACTGGTAACTCCCCAAAAGAATCTGGATTGTGGTGAGGGAACAGAGAAAAAAGCTCATTTAGGACCTGCACTTCCAAATGGGGTAGGCAGCTGTATATCAGGGAGTAAAACTTTTGAGTATAAAAACAGCTGGAGCTTGTTAAGGTAATTACACAGGGGAAAGGATAATGTACTGGGAACTCCTCAGAAGAATCTGATTTGTGGTGAGGGGAGAGAGATAAAAGCTCATTTAGGAACGACATGAACATGCTGCGTAGGTAGCTCTTTATCAGTAAATATCTCCACTGAGATTAAGAAAAGCAGTAGCTTAAGGCATTAAGTACTTCCTGGTATGTTTACTGTACTGGTAACTCCCCAAAAGAATCTGGATTGTGGTGAGGGAACAGAGAAAAAAGCTCATTTAGGACCTGCACTTACGAAGGGGGTAGGCAGCTGTATATCAGGGAGTAATCCTTCTGAGAATAAAAACAGCTGGAGCTTGTTAAGGTAATTAAACAGGGGAAAGGATAATGTACTGGGAACTCCTCAGAAGAATCTGATTTGTGGTGAGGGGAGAGAGAAAAAGCTCATTTACGAACGACATGAACATGCTGCGTAGGTAGCTGTTTATCAGTAAATATCTCTACTGAGATTAAGAAAAGCAGTAGCTTAATAAATTAAGTACTTCCTGGTATGGTTACTGTACTGGTAACTCCAGAAAAGAATCTGGATTGTGTTGAGGGAACAGAGAAAATATCTCATTTAGGACCTGCACTTACGAAGGGGGTTGGCAGTTGTATATCAGGGTGTAAACCTTCTGAGAATCAAAATAGCTGGAGCTTGTTAAGGTAATTACAAAGGGGAAAGGATAATGTACTGGGAACTCCTCCGAAGAATCTGATTCGTGGTGATGGGAGAGAGATAAAAGCTCATTTAGGAACGACATGAACATGCTGCGTAGGTAGCTGTTTATCAGTAAATATCTCCACTGAGATTAAGAAAAGCAGTATCTTAATAAATTAATTACTTCCTGGTATGGTTACTGTACTGGTAACTCCCCAAAAGAATCTGGATTGTGGTGAGGGAACAGAGAAAAAAGCTCATTTAGGACCTGCACTTACGAAGGGGGTAGGCAGCTGTATATCAAGGAGTAAACCTTCTGAGAATAAAAACAGCTGGAGCTTATAAAGGTAATTACACAGGGGAAAGGATAATGTACTGGGAACTCCTCAGAAGAATCTGATTTGTGGTGAGGGGAGAGAGATAAAAGCTCATTTAGGAACGACATGAACATGCTGCGTAGGTAGCTGTTTATCAGTAAATATCTCCACTGAGATTAAGAAAAGCAGTAGCTTAATAAATTAAGTACTTCCTGGTAAGGTTACTGAACTGGTAACTCCCCAAAAGAATCTGGATTGTGGTGAGGGAACAGAGAAAAAAGCTCATTTAGGACCTGCACTTACGAAGGGGGTAGTCAGTTGTATATCAGGGAGTAAACCTTCTGAGAATAAAAACAGCTGGAGCTTGTTAAGGTAATTACACAGGGGAAAGGATAATGTACTGTTAACTCCTCAAAAGAATCTGATTTGTGGTGAGGGGAGAGAGATAAAAGCTCATTTAGGAACGACATGAACATGCTGCGTAGGTAGCTGTTTATCAGTAAATATCTCCACTGAGATTAAGAAAAGCAGTAGCTTAATAAATTAAGTCCTTCCTGGTATGGTTACTGTACTGGTTACTCCCCAAAAGAATCTGGATTTTGGTGAGGGAACAGAGAAAAAAGCTCATTTAGGACCTGCACTTACGAAGGGGGTAGGCAGCTGTATATCAGGGAGTAAACCTTCTGAGAATAAAAACAGCTGGAGCTTGTTAAGGTAATTACACAGGGGAAAGGATAATGTACTGGGAACTCCTCAGAAGAATCTGATTTGTGGTGAGGGGAGAGAGAAAAAAGCTCCTTTAGGAACGACATGAACATGCTGCGTAGGTAGCTGTTTATCAATAAATATCTCCACTAAGATTAAGAAAAGCAGTAGCTTAATAAATTAAGTACTTCCTGGTATGGTTACTGTACTGGTAACTCTCCAAAAGAATCTGTATTGTGGTGAGGGAACAGAGAAAAAAGCTCATTTAGGTCCTGCACTTACGAAGGGGGTAGGCAGCTGTATATCAGGGAGTAAACCTTCTGAGAATAAAAACAGCTGGAGCTTCTGAAGGTAATTACACAGGGGAAAGGATAATGTACTGGGAACTCCTCAGAAGTATCTGATTTGTGGTGAGGGGAGAGAGATAAAACCTCATGCTGCGTAGGTAGCTGTTTATCAGTAAATATCTCCACTGAGATTAACAAAAGCAGTAGCTTAATAAATTAAGTACTTCCTGGTATGGATACTGTACTGGTAACTCCCCAAAAGAATCTGGATTGTGGTGAGGGAACAGAGAAAAAAGCTCATTTAGGAACGACATGAACATGCTGCGTAGGTAGCTGTTTATCAGTAGATATCTCCACTGAGAATAAGAAAAGCAGTAGCTTAATAAATTAAGTACTTTCTAGTATGGTTACTGTACTGGTAACTCCACAAATGAATCTGGATTGTGGTGAGGGAACAGAGAAAAAAGCTCATTTAGGACCTGAAATTACGAAGGGGGTAGGCAGCTGTATATGAGGTAGTAAACCTTCTGAGAATAAAAACAGCTTTAGCTTGTTAAGGTAATTACACAGGGGAAAGGATAATGTACTGGGAACTCCTCAGAAGAATCTGATTTGTGGTGAGGGGAGAGAGATAAAAGCTCATTTAGGAACGACATGAACATGCTGCGTAGGTAGCTGTTTATCAGTAAATATCTCCACTGAGATTAAGAAAAGCAGTAGCTTAGTAATTTAAGTACTTTCTAGTATGGTTACTGTACTGGTAACTCCACAAATGAATCTGGATTGTGGTGAGGGAACAGAGAAAAAAGCTCATTTAGGACCTGAAATTACGAAGGGGGTAGGCAGCTGTATATCAGGGAGTATCGCCTCTGAGAATAAAAACAGCTGGAGCTTTTTAAGGTAATTACACAGGGGAAAGGATAATGTACTGGGAACTCCTCAGTAGAATCAGATTTGTGGTGACGGGAGAGAGATAAATGCTCTTTTAGGAACGACATGAACATGCTGCGTAGGTAGCTGTTTATCAGTAAATATCGCCACTGAGATTAAGAAAACCAGTAGCTTAATAAATTAAGTACTTCCTGGTATGGTTATTGTACTGGTAACTCCCCAAAAGAATCTGGATTGTGCTGAGGGAACAGAGAAAAAAGCTCATTTAGGACTTGCACTTACGAAGGGGGTAGGCAGTTGTATATCAGGGAGTAAACCTTCTGAGACTAAAAACAGCAGGAGCTTGTTAAGGTAATTACATAGGGGAAAGGATAATGTACTGGGAACTCCTCAGAAGAATCTGATTTGTGCTGAGGGGAGAGAGATAAAAGCTCATTTAGGAACGACATGATCATGATGCGTAGGTAGCTGTTTATCAGTAAATATCTCCGCTGAGATTAAGAAGAGCAGTAGCTTAATAAATTAAGTACTTCCTGGTATGGATACTGTACTGGTAACTCCCCAAAAGAATCTGGATTGGGGTGAGGGAACAGAGAATAAAGCTCATTTAGGACCTGCACTTACGAAGGGGGTAGGCAGCTGTATATCAGGGAGTAAACCTTCTGAGAATAAAAACAGCTGGAGCTTGTTAAGTTAATTGCACAGGGGAAAGGATAATGTACTGGGAACTCCTCAGAAGAATCTGATTTGTGGTGAGGGGAGAGAGATAAAAGCTCATTTAGGAACGACATGAACATGCTGCGTAGGTAGCTGTTTATCAGTAAATATCTCCACTGAGATTAAGAAAAGCAGTAGCTTAATAAATTAAGTACTTCCTGGTATGGTTACTGTACTGGTAACTCCCCAAAAGAATCTGGATTGTGGTGAGGGAACAGAGAAAAAAGCTCATTTAGGACCTGCAATTACGAACGGGGTAGGCAGCTGTATATCAGGGAGTATCGCTTCTGAGAATAAAAACAGCTGGAGCTTGTTAAGGTAATTACACAGGGGAAAGGATAATGTACTGGGAACTCCTCAGAAGAATCTGATTTGTGGTGAGGGGAGAGAGATAAAAGCTCATGCTGCATAGGTAGCTGTTTATCAGTAAATATCTCCACAGAGATTAAGAAAAGCAGTAGCTTAATAAATTAAGTACTTCCTGGTATGGTTACCGTACTGGTAACTCCCCAAAAGAATCTGGATTGTGGTGAGGGAACAGAGAAAAAAGCTCATTTAGGACCTGCACTTACGAAGGGGGTAGGCAGCTGTATATCAGGGAGTAAACCTTCTGAGAATAAAAACAGCTGGAGCTTGTTAAGGTAATTACACAGGGGAAAGGATAATGTACTGGGAACTCCTGAGAAGAATCTGATTTGTGGTGAGGGGAGAGAGATAAAAGCTCATTTAGGAACGACATGAACATGCTGCGTAGGTAGCTGTTTATCAGTAAATATCTCCACTGCGATTAAGAAAAGCAGTAGCTTAATAAATTAAGTACTTCATGGTATGGTTACTGTACTGGTAACTCCCCAAAAGAATCTGGATTGTGGTGAGGGAACAGAGAAAAAAGCTCATTTAGGACCTGCACTTACGAAGGGGGTTGGCAGTTGTATATCAGGGTGTAAACCTTCTGAGAATCAAAATAGCTGGAGCTTGTTAAGGTAATTACAAAGGGGAAAGGATAATGTACTGGGAACTCCTCCGAAGAATCTGATTCGTGGTGATGGGAGAGAGATAAAAGCTCATTTAGGAACGACATGAACATGCTGCGTAGGTAGCTGTTTATCAGTAAATATCTCCACTGAGATTAAGAAAAGCAGTATCTTAATAAATTAATTACTTCCTGGTATGGTTACTGTACTGGTAACTCCCCAAAAGAATCTGGATTGTGGTGAGGGAACAGAGAAAAAAGCTCATTTAGGACCTGCACTTACGAAGGGGGTAGGCAGCTGTATATCAAGGAGTAAACCTTCTGAGAATAAAAACAGCTGGAGCTTATAAAGGTAATTACACAGGGGAAAGGATAATGTACTGGGAACTCCTCAGAAGAATCTGATTTGTGGTGAGGGGAGAGAGATAAAAGCTCATTTAGGAACGACATGAACATGCTGCGTAGGTAGCTGTTTATCAGTAAATATCTCCACTGAGATTAAGAAAAGCAGTAGCTTAATAAATTAAGTACTTCCTGGTAAGGTTACTGAACTGGTAACTCCCCAAAAGAATCTGGATTGTGGTGAGGGAACAGAGAAAAAAGCTCATTTAGGACCTGCACTTACGAAGGGGGTAGTCAGTTGTATATCAGGGAGTAAACCTTCTGAGAATAAAAACAGCTGGAGCTTGTTAAGGTAATTACACAGGGGAAAGGATAATGTACTGTTAACTCCTCAAAAGAATCTGATTTGTGGTGAGGGGAGAGAGATAAAAGCTCATTTAGGAACGACATGAACATGCTGCGTAGGTAGCTGTTTATCAGTAAATATCTCCACTGAGATTAAGAAAAGCAGTAGCTTAATAAATTAAGTCCTTCCTGGTATGGTTACTGTACTGGTTACTCCCCAAAAGAATCTGGATTTTGGTGAGGGAACAGAGAAAAAAGCTCATTTAGGACCTGCACTTACGAAGGGGGTAGGCAGCTGTATATCAGGGAGTAAACCTTCTGAGAATAAAAACAGCTGGAGCTTGTTAAGGTAATTACACAGGGGAAAGGATAATGTACTGGGAACTCCTCAGAAGAATCTGATTTGTGGTGAGGGGAGAGAGAAAAAAGCTCCTTTAGGAACGACATGAACATGCTGCGTAGGTAGCTGTTTATCAATAAATATCTCCACTAAGATTAAGAAAAGCAGTAGCTTAATAAATTAAGTACTTCCTGGTATGGTTACTGTACTGGTAACTCTCCAAAAGAATCTGTATTGTGGTGAGGGAACAGAGAAAAAAGCTCATTTAGGTCCTGCACTTACGAAGGGGGTAGGCAGCTGTATATCAGGGAGTAAACCTTCTGAGAATAAAAACAGCTGGAGCTTCTGAAGGTAATTACACAGGGGAAAGGATAATGTACTGGGAACTCCTCAGAAGTATCTGATTTGTGGTGAGGGGAGAGAGATAAAACCTCATGCTGCGTAGGTAGCTGTTTATCAGTAAATATCTCCACTGAGATTAACAAAAGCAGTAGCTTAATAAATTAAGTACTTCCTGGTATGGATACTGTACTGGTAACTCCCCAAAAGAATCTGGATTGTGGTGAGGGAACAGAGAAAAAAGCTCATTTAGGAACGACATGAACATGCTGCGTAGGTAGCTGTTTATCAGTAGATATCTCCACTGAGAATAAGAAAAGCAGTAGCTTAATAAATTAAGTACTTTCTAGTATGGTTACTGTACTGGTAACTCCACAAATGAATCTGGATTGTGGTGAGGGAACAGAGAAAAAAGCTCATTTAGGACCTGAAATTACGAAGGGGGTAGGCAGCTGTATATGAGGTAGTAAACCTTCTGAGAATAAAAACAGCTTTAGCTTGTTAAGGTAATTACACAGGGGAAAGGATAATGTACTGGGAACTCCTCAGAAGAATCTGATTTGTGGTGAGGGGAGAGAGATAAAAGCTCATTTAGGAACGACATGAACATGCTGCGTAGGTAGCTGTTTATCAGTAAATATCTCCACTGAGATTAAGAAAAGCAGTAGCTTAGTAATTTAAGTACTTTCTAGTATGGTTACTGTACTGGTAACTCCACAAATGAATCTGGATTGTGGTGAGGGAACAGAGAAAAAAGCTCATTTAGGACCTGAAATTACGAAGGGGGTAGGCAGCTGTATATCAGGGAGTATCGCCTCTGAGAATAAAAACAGCTGGAGCTTTTTAAGGTAATTACACAGGGGAAAGGATAATGTACTGGGAACTCCTCAGTAGAATCAGATTTGTGGTGACGGGAGAGAGATAAATGCTCTTTTAGGAACGACATGAACATGCTGCGTAGGTAGCTGTTTATCAGTAAATATCGCCACTGAGATTAAGAAAACCAGTAGCTTAATAAATTAAGTACTTCCTGGTATGGTTATTGTACTGGTAACTCCCCAAAAGAATCTGGATTGTGCTGAGGGAACAGAGAAAAAAGCTCATTTAGGACTTGCACTTACGAAGGGGGTAGGCAGTTGTATATCAGGGAGTAAACCTTCTGAGACTAAAAACAGCAGGAGCTTGTTAAGGTAATTACATAGGGGAAAGGATAATGTACTGGGAACTCCTCAGAAGAATCTGATTTGTGCTGAGGGGAGAGAGATAAAAGCTCATTTAGGAACGACATGATCATGATGCGTAGGTAGCTGTTTATCAGTAAATATCTCCGCTGAGATTAAGAAGAGCAGTAGCTTAATAAATTAAGTACTTCCTGGTATGGATACTGTACTGGTAACTCCCCAAAAGAATCTGGATTGGGGTGAGGGAACAGAGAATAAAGCTCATTTAGGACCTGCACTTACGAAGGGGGTAGGCAGCTGTATATCAGGGAGTAAACCTTCTGAGAATAAAAACAGCTGGAGCTTGTTAAGTTAATTGCACAGGGGAAAGGATAATGTACTGGGAACTCCTCAGAAGAATCTGATTTGTGGTGAGGGGAGAGAGATAAAAGCTCATTTAGGAACGACATGAACATGCTGCGTAGGTAGCTGTTTATCAGTAAATATCTCCACTGAGATTAAGAAAAGCAGTAGCTTAATAAATTAAGTACTTCCTGGTATGGTTACTGTACTGGTAACTCCCCAAAAGAATCTGGATTGTGGTGAGGGAACAGAGAAAAAAGCTCATTTAGGACCTGCAATTACGAACGGGGTAGGCAGCTGTATATCAGGGAGTATCGCTTCTGAGAATAAAAACAGCTGGAGCTTGTTAAGGTAATTACACAGGGGAAAGGATAATGTACTGGGAACTCCTCAGAAGAATCTGATTTGTGGTGAGGGGAGAGAGATAAAAGCTCATGCTGCATAGGTAGCTGTTTATCAGTAAATATCTCCACAGAGATTAAGAAAAGCAGTAGCTTAATAAATTAAGTACTTCCTGGTATGGTTACCGTACTGGTAACTCCCCAAAAGAATCTGGATTGTGGTGAGGGAACAGAGAAAAAAGCTCATTTAGGACCTGCACTTACGAAGGGGGTAGGCAGCTGTATATCAGGGAGTAAACCTTCTGAGAATAAAAACAGCTGGAGCTTGTTAAGGTAATTACACAGGGGAAAGGATAATGTACTGGGAACTCCTGAGAAGAATCTGATTTGTGGTGAGGGGAGAGAGATAAAAGCTCATTTAGGAACGACATGAACATGCTGCGTAGGTAGCTGTTTATCAGTAAATATCTCCACTGCGATTAAGAAAAGCAGTAGCTTAATAAATTAAGTACTTCATGGTATGGTTACTGTACTGGTAACTCCCCAAAAGAATCTGGATTGTGGTGAGGGAACAGGAAAAAAAGCTCATTTAGGACCTGCACTTACGAAGGGGGTAGGCAGCTGTATATCAGGGAGTAAACCTTCTGAGAAAAAAAACAGCTGGAGCTTGTTAAGGTAACTACACAAGGGAGAGGATAATGTACTGGGAACTCCTAAGAAGAATCTGATTTGTGGTGAGGGGAGAGAGATAAAAGCTCCTTTACGAACGACATGAACATGCAGCATAGATAGCTGTTTATCAGTAAATATCTCCACTGAGATTAAGAAAAGCAGTAGCTTAATAAATTAAGTACTTCCTGGTATGGTTACCGTACTGGTAACTCCCAAAAGAATCTGGATTGTGGTGAGGGAACAGAGAAAAAAGCTCATTTAGGACCTGCACTTACGAAGAGGGTAGCCAAACAGTATATCAGGGAGTAAGCCTTCTGAGAATAAAAACAGCTGGAGATTGTTAAGGTAATTACAAGGGGAAAGTATAATGTACTGGGAACTCCTCAGAAGAATCTGATTTGTGGTGAGGGGAGAGAGATAAAAGCTCATTTAGGAACGACATGAACATGCTGCGTAGGTAGCTGTTTATCAGTATATATCTCCACTGAGATTAAGAAAAGCAGTAGCTTAATAAATTAAGTACTTCCTGGTATGATTACTGTACTGGAAACTCCCCAAAAGAATCTGGATTGTTGTTAGGGAACAGAGAAAAAAAGCTCATTTAGGACCTGTACTTACGAAGTGGGGTAGGCAGCTGTATATCAGGGAGTAAACCTTCTGAGAATAAAAACAGCTGGAGCTTGTTAAGGTAATTACACAGGGGAAAGGATAATGTACTGGGAACTCCTAAGAAGAATCTGATTTGTGGTGAGGGGAGAGAGATAAAAGCTCATTTAGGAACGACATGAATATGCTGCGTAGGTAGCTGTTTATCAGTAAATATCTCCACTGAGATTATGAAAAGCAGTAGCTTAATAAATTAAGTATTTCCTGGTATGGTTACTGTACTGGTAACTCCCCAAAAGAATCTGGATTGTGGTGAGGGAACATAGAAAAAAGCTCATTTAAGACCTGCACTTACGAAGGGGGTAGGCAGCTGTATATCAGGGAGTAAACCTTCTGAGAATAAAAACAGCTGGAGCTTGTTAAGGTAATTACACAGGGGAAAGGATAATGTACTGGGAACTCCTCAGAAGAATCTGATTTGTGGTGAGGGGAGAGAGATACAAGCTCATTTAGGAACGACTTGAACACGCTGCGTAGGTAGCTGTTTATCAGTAAATATCTCCACTGAGATTAAGAAAGCAGTAGCTTAATAAATTAAGTACTTCCTGGTATGGTTACTGTACTGGTAACTCCCCCAAAGAATCTTGATTGTGGTGAGGGAACAGAGAAAAAAGCTCATTTAAGACCTGCACTTACGAAGGGGGAAGGCAGCTGTATATCAGGGAGTAAACCTTCTGAGAATAAAAACACCTGGAGCTTGTTAAGGTAATTACAGAGGGGAAAGGATAATGTACTGGGAACTCCTCAGAAGAATCTGATTTGTGGTGAGGGGAGAGAGATAAAAGCTCATTTAGGAACGACATGAACATGCTGCGTACGTAGCTATTTATCAGTAAATATCTCCCCTGAGATTAAGAAAAACAGTAGCTTAATAAATTAAGTACTTCCTGGTATGGATACTGTACTGGTAACTCCCCAAAAGAATCTGGATTGTGGTGAGGGAATAGAGAAAAAAGCTCATTTAGGACCTGCACTTACGAAGGGGGTAGGCAGCTGTATATCAGGGAGTAAAACCTTCTGAGAATAAAAACAGCTGGAGCTTGTTAAGGTAATTACACAGGGGAAAGGATAATGTACTGGGAACTCCTCAGAAGAATCTGATTTGTGGTGAGGGGAAAGAGATAAAAGCTCATTTATGAACGACATGAACATGCTGCGTAGGTAGCTGTTTATCACTAAATATGTCCACTGAGATTAAGAAAAGCAGTAGCTTAAGAAATTAAGTACTTCCTGGTATGGTTACCGTACTGGTAAATCCCCAAAAGAATCTGTATTGTGGTGAGGGAACAGAGAAAAAAGCTCATTTAGGACCTGCACTTACGAAGGGGGTAGGCAGCTGTATATCAGGGAGTAAACCTTCTGAGAATAAAAACAGCTGGAGATTGTTAAGGTAATTACACAGGGGAAAGGATAATGTACTGGGAACTCCTAAGATGAATCTGATTTGTGGTGAGAGGAGAGAGATAAAAGTTCATTTAGGAACGACATGAACATGCTGCGTAGGTAGCTCTTTATCAGTAAATATCTCCACTGAGATTAAGAAAAGCAGTAGCTTAATAAATTAAGTACTTCCTGGTATGGTTACTGTACTGGAAACTCCCCAAAAGAATCTGGATTGTGGTGAGTTAACAGAGAAAAAAGTTCATTTAGGACCTGCACTTACGAAGGGGGTAGGCAGGTGTATATCAGGGAGTAAACCTTCTGAGAATAAAAAACAGCTGGAGATTGTTAAGGTAATTACACAGGGGAAAGGATAATGTACTGGTAACTCCTCAGAAGAATCTGATTTGTGGTGAGGGGAGAGAGATAAAAGCTCATTTAGGAACGACATGAACATGCTGCGTACGTAGCTGTTTATCAGTAAATATCTCCACTGAGATTAACAAAAGCAGTAGCTTAATAAATTAAGTACTTCCTGGTATGGTTACTGTACTGGTAACTCCCCAAAAGAATCTGGATTGTGGTGAGGGAACAGAGAAAAAAGCTCATTTATGACCTGCACTTACGAAGGGGGTAGGCAGCTGTATAACAGGGAGTAACCTTCTGAGAATAAAAACAGCTGGAGCTTGTTAAGGTAATTACACAGGGGAAAGGATAATGTACTGGGAACTCCTCAGAAGAATCCGATTTGTGGTGAGGGGAGAGAGATAAAAGCTCATTTAGGAACGACATGAACATGCTGCGTAGGTAGCTGTTTATCAGTAAATATCTCCACTGAGATTAAGAAAAGCAGTAGCTTAATAAATTAAGTACTTCCTGGTATGGTTGCTGTACTGGTAACTCCCCAAAAGAATCTGGATTGTGGTGAGGAACAGAGAAAAAAGCTCATTTAGGACCTGGACTTACGAAGGTGGTAGGCAGCTGTATATCAGGGAGTAAACCTTCTGAGAATAAAAACAGCTGGAGCTTGTTAAGGTAATTACACAGGGGAAAGGACAATGTACTGGGAACTCCTCAGAAGAATCTGATTTGTGGTGAGGGATAGA
>NW_025960877.1:0-32278 GCF_023159225.1 Perognathus longimembris pacificus | reverse complement strand
ATGGATTTGAGGTTGCGCATGGTAGGAACTGAGTTGCCGTTTCTGCATGTTTGCATGTATCTGGTAACACGATGCCCAGCAGTCCCATGTAGGGCAGTCGACTCTTAAGAGGCCAATCCCTAGTCGTAGGCCCGCTCTTTGCTGGCGAAGACTGGACTCCCAGTTGTGAGAGTGGCCCCAAACCCACTGCAACTCACCAGTCACCAAAGGGAGTGAATGGCCAGTTCCAGTGCTTATAGAGGTCCGCTTGTGAGTACTGGAGTTGAGAGAGGTTGGTTGGAAGATGACAAAAGGAATGGATGAGGTCATACTGCTGTTGGGTTGGGCGGGAGACTGCAGCTGCTGAGGTTTGAGTGAAAGGCTGCAGCCACAGTATTGGACGCCACAGCCCCGGTCCAGTGCCAGCCTAGCAAATGTGTTTACCCTAGTGCCAGGGTCCCTGGGAGGCTGCTGCTTGCTCATGGTCAAATTGTCAAGGCAAGGTTTTTGTCCACTGTTAAGTCAGTTGAAGCAGTAGTGAGGACTGAAGAGCAGGAGGGCCACCCATTTTGAGAGCTCTTCAAGGCCAAGTATGGTTCAGAAGATGGTTTTAATAGTCTCCTTCTGGTCGGGGTGGAGAAAATGATTTTGACTGGCTTGTCCAGTTTGTGCCTTGTCTTGCTCCTCTCCCATGTGCCCTCTTCTCACCTTCAGGCTTTAAAGCCTACTTACAACATTCACATCCAGCCCTGGCTCCCCTCTGAGCTTGAGCCTTATATTTGTTGTCACTTCCATGTTGCTACATGTTACTTAATGCCAGGTAGACCTGTTCAAACTGAAGTCTTTCTCCTGTACCTTTGATTGTTTGGTTTTGTTTTTGTTGCCAGTCCTGGGGCTTGAACTCAGGGCCTGAGCACTGTTCCTGGCTTCTTTTTGCTCATGGCTAGCACTCTGCCACTTGAGCCACAGTGCCACTTCCGGATACACACACACACACACACGTGGCACACACACACACACGTGGTGCTGAGGAATGGAACCCAGGGCTTCTTGTATATGAGACGAGCACTTTACCACTAGGCCATATTCCCAGCCCCTCTCCTGTACCTTTGAAGAGTGTGTGTGTGTGTGTGTGTGTGTGTGTGTGTGTGTGTTGCTAATGTCTCTACCATTTAGGCCATACTCCAGCTCTTTTGTTTTCTTTCTTTTTTTTTTTGGTCAGTCCAGGGGTTTGAACTCAAGCTTTAGGTACTGTTCGTTAGCTTTTATGCTCAAAGCTAACACTATGGCACTATCATATTCAGCCACTGCTCCACTTACGGTTTTCTGCAGGTTAGTTGGAGATAAGTCCAGGGTGGTCTCAAATCAGGATCCTTAGGTTTCAGCCTCCTGAGTAACTAGGATTCCAAGAGTGAGTCATCAGTGCCTGGTTTTCCTTTTTTTTGTTTTTGGTCATGGAGCTTGAGCTCAGGTCCTGGGTACTGTCCCTGAGCCTCTTTGTTTTACAACTTGAGCTACCGTGTCACTTCTAGCTTTTTCAATGGTTAATTGGAGGTAAGAGCCTCATGGACTTTTCTGCCTGGGCTGGCTTTGAACCATGATCCTCAGATCTCAGCCTCTTGAGTAGCTAGGATTACAGGTGTGAGCCACCAGCACCACCTCCGTTTAATTAAATGAAATTAACTTGTTTATTTGCCAGTCCTGAGGCTTGAACTCAAGGCCTGAGTACTGTCCATGGCTTCTTTTTGCTCAAGGCCTAACATTCTACCACTTGAGCCATAATGCCATTTCCAGCTTTTTATGTTTATATAGTGCTGAGGAATCGAACCCAGGGCTTCATGCATGCTAGGCAAGTACTCTACTGCCAAGCCACATTCCTAGCCCTCCATTTATATTTATTTATTTATTGGCAGTCCTGGAGCTTGGACTCAGGGCCTGAGCACTGTCCCTGCCCTCTTTTTGCTCAAGGCTAGTACTCTGCCAACTTGAGCCACAGTGCCACTTCTGGCCCTTTCTATATATGTGGTGCTGAGGAATCGAACCTAGGGCTTCATGTATATGAGCCGAGCACTCTTGCCACTAGGCCATATTCCCAGCCCCGCTCCATTTTATGTTTGAGACAAGGTTCTATTACCTTGTGCCTGGGCTGACCTGGAACTAATTATTCTCCATTTTCTACCTCCTGAGTAGTAGCTGGATTACAGGTATGCATCATCACAACCTGCTAAAGTTACATTGATTCCTTTCTTATGCCTTCATACATCCATTCCTAGGAAGCCCTATCAGCTCACCTTCTGTTTTTAACAGACTGTTTCTCAGCACTTTCAACTTAACATCCTGTTTCAGCCTTTTAACTTTTTTTTTTTGGCCATTCCTGGGGCTTGAACTCAGGGCCTGGGCACTGTCCTTGAGCTTCTTTGCTCCAAGCTAGCACTCTTATCACTTGAGCCACAGCGCCACTTACAGCGTTTTCTGTTTATGTGGTACTGAGGAATCGAACCCAGGGCTTCATGCATGCTAGGAAAGCACTCTTTTTTTTTTTGGCCAGTCTTGGGGCTTGGACTCAGGGCCTGAGCACTGTCCCTGGCTTCTTTTTGCTCAAGGATAGCACTCTGCCTCTTGAGCCACAGCGCCACTTCTGGCCATTTTCTATATATGTGGTGCTGGGGAATTGAACCCAGGGCTTCATGTATACGAGGCAAGCACTCTTGCCACTAGGCCATATTCCCAGCTAGGAAAGCACTCTTTTTTTTTTTTTTTTTTGGCCAGTCCTGGGCCTTGGACTCAGGGCCTGAGAACTGTCCCTGGCTTCTTCCCGCTCAAGGCTAGCACTCTGCCACTTGAGCCACAGCGCCGCTTCTGGCCGTTTTCTGTATATGTGGTGCTGGGGAATCGAACCTAGGGCCTCGTGTATATGAGGCAGGCACTCTTGCCACTAGGCTATATCCCCAGCCCCCAGGAAAGCACTCTTATCTACCACATTCCCAACTCCCCTTCTAACTCTTTTGTCCTCACCTAAATACAGTGATTCTTTAAATTGTGAGGTAATATAAAACGGAGTTAGTACTGACACAGGCCATCTTGTTTGGGTGACAAAGCAGGTATGCCACATCCCGTGTGACCTTGAGCAAGTCATTTAACCTTTCTCACAGTGCTCTATGAGAACTTGGTGAGTTACAGTGCCAAGTGTAGAGCAAGGCCTATGTGAGGGTTGGCTGCCACTGCTCTCCTTGTATAATATGGTGTCAGTGTTTGGACCCTTCAGCCTAGTGGCTGTCTCAAATGCCCAAATCTCCCTGACTTGGCCTGCTTTCACTTCTCCTCAGTATACTACTCTTAACTTGGCTACACCATACCTCTTCCCTAGGTCCTTGGCTTTTCCTGTAGGTGTCACCTAGCATGAACCTTCCTATCTCTGCTACCCACCTAGTAGCCAGTATAGACACTGGCTATAAGGCCTTCTCTAATCACTCTTTTGGAAGCTGCCTTCTTTCCACCCTTCTTTGTTTTAGCTTTAACACTTCCCAGCATGTGATACAGTAGATATTTTTCTTAGTTGTTACTTGGTTTTCCTCCACTAAAATGTGAGCTCTTGTGTTCAACATGCCTAAAATGGTGTATGTGCTGTACAAAGGCAGTGAACAAATGCTTGTTGAATAAATTGAGAAAGCTTATACAGAAATAGAATAGCCCCACTGCCAAGCCCCAGGATTGGACAGCTTTCCTGTTCCCTTCTTAGGGATCCTGCACCCTACCTATGCTCCTTGCCTCTTTAAGGTGCCCTTTAGTTTGTGATTTTACACTGGCTGTTTCTTAGCTTTTAACATGCAGCAGCCTTCTCCATCTTGCAGCACTATTTTTTTTCCAATCCCCACCTTAAGTATTTGTTAGCTTTTCTGCCCTCGAATTAAAAAAAAAAATTGATCCAGACATCTGCACACCTGTCAGGTTTTGAGGCATCCTGTCCTAGTCTTATCCGAGGTCTATAGCACTAAGCATGCAGTGGTCTTTCTTGGTTATCAGAAGATTGACTTTACTACCTTGGTGTACTTTGTGTCTGCCTGGCTTCAGCCTTTTTAGTGATTGCTATTCTTCTCAGTCACATCTCTATGCTGTACTTTCTCAGGCTTGAGCATCTTTGACAGACCTTAACCCCTGAGTTCAAGCTACATTCCTGATATGAATATAGGGTAAGTAGGATAAATAGGGTATAATAGTAGCCCACATATACAAACATAACCTCCTAAAATCATGTTAATGTTTGCATAAGAATCTGCAGATTCACATATCTATATATGGATATAGATATCCATATCTGCAGGCTCACATATATCAATATGGAGATAGATAGATAGATAGATAGATAGATAGATAGATAGATAGATAGACAGCAGACAGAGAGATAGATGAAAGATAGATAGATAGATAAATATTAATCATATATTCTTTAATGCCCTTAATTCTTCAATGCTTCTCATATCAATTTTACTACAAATCATATCAAGAAGAAAAACATAACCCTTCCTTGATTTTCAGCTTTATTGATTTGCTTTGGATAATGAGATATTCACAATGGACCTGAATATATATCTGTATGTTTAGGTCCCTCTCCTGCTATTCTTCCATTGTCATCAAGGTAAGCCCAGGACAATTTACCAAGAGACACAAAGAGCTGTGTCATTGGTCACAGTGTTCAGTATTACGATGTAGGGAGCCAACAGCGAAATTCATCCTGACTTCTGGCTATACTCTCAAGGGCATGCAAGGTCATGGCTTAGGGAGCCAACAACAAAGTTCATCCTAACCTCTGGCTATGTAGTTATCTCAAGGACATGCAAGAACATGGTTTACTTGAAAGACAGTACTAATCCTGTGATGTTTTATTATGTCCACAAGAGTCTGTTTTATGTAAACCATACAACCATATCTTGTTTTACTGCCTGTTGTTATTTACCAATTTCAGGGCCTTCCTGTTTTCTTAAACCTTGGTTAATCCTATGCTATTCCCTGGTTCCTAAAACTGCATATAAACTGGAAGTTAAGAATAAAACATGGCTGCAGTCTTGAGTTTCAATCTTAAGCTGCCAACCTCCCATACCCCATCTTTGCCTCTTGTCTTTTTTCCTTTTCTTTAATCCTTGCCCCCCTCATTCAGGATTTCCTTTTCACTGCCAGCTGGCTCAGGCACTACTCCAGAACACAGCCACTCAATGGATTTACAAATGACTGCAGAGATGTGGTGAGGGAGCAGGACCAAGACCACCAGAGCTGCCTAGCTGTCCCTCGGTAGAATGAAAGTCAAGCCAAGACTAGAGCTGTAGCTTCAAACAATGAACAATGTTTCAAAGAAATATGTGAAAGAGAAAAATTAGAGGAAAATTCTATGCAGTATGTGGTAAGTAGTGACCATTTTTTGATAGAAAATAATGCAGGGCATAAGAGGGTAAATATAGAGATAAATCTGATGCTGGTGGCTCATACCTGTAAACCTAGATACATGGGAGGCTGAAATGGGTATTATGGCTGTTCAAAAGACACTCTATCTCATCATATACATGAGCGAGCTCAATAGCTAATTTTTGTCATCCCTAACTGCTTTGCTGAGTTAGGAAGAATGGAGTTTTCCTGGCAGCCCAGGAAGAAAAGTCTGTGAAACTGTGTCAGAGTGGAGCAATCTCATATAGGGTGGAGCACGTCTGCGATTCCAGTAATGACAAGAAATTTTAACATAGGCAGCTTCTTCCTTAGTTGGAGCTCCCTGGTGGGGAAAAAAAAAACCTTATCGTACAAGGAACCATTAAAATTAGGGTAGGAGGTTTAACTCAATGGTATGGACCAGGCTAACACACCACTAAGTGCAAACTCTATTTTCATTTAAAAAATGAATAAAACTAAACAAGGAAATTTAAAAAAATAAAGGACAAAACTTTTAGTATAGGATTTTCCTGCATTATATTCCTGCCTTTAAAATCATTCATCACTGAAATCAAACACCAGGAGTTTCTAATATGATGACAGTATAAAATGTGCTTCTATATTTCAATAAATGCATGTGTGTAAGATTTTTAAAAAGATAATTAAAAAGGGTAAATCTCTTGTGTAATATAATGAAAGTCATTTTATGAAGTTCATGAAAAAATATGGAATTATTGTTTTTAATCTCAAGAAGGTGATTGTTTCAGACTGAAAGTTATATTTCACCACAATGAATATTTTGAATCTGTAACCCCCAGTGGAGCTGTATCTGAAAGCAAAAGTAATTAAAGTTAAATGAGACCTTACAGGGGTGGTCTTCATGAAGCATGATTAGTGTCCTTTAAAGAAGAAATGTTGAAGAGCTTGCTCTCTGCCTCCACATAATGAGAAATGGTGCCTGCAAAACTGAATGAAAGCTTGAACACAAACCAAACCTGCCAGATTTTGAGTTTCGATTTTTAGACTCACAAATTTTAACAATTTATTTCTATTGCTTAAACTATCTTGTCTGTGGTATTGTGATATGGTAGCAATTTGGTAAATTTTCCCTCAGATGAAATAGCTAAACTCTGAAAAACAATAGCATCAAAGGAAAGCAAACCTTTTGTTTCCATTTCTTGGAGTTATTTTGATGAATATTATTGTATATGATTATATGCATACTGTTTGAGCCTTTGTGATCCTCTCCTAACAATATTCTCCTTTAGTCCTTCTGTGTGAATGTCTAGATACCTACATAACTTATCCTTCAAAGTATTTTCTTTTTTGTCTTTTACCATCCAGTGTATTTACTTTTTTCTTTGTAAGTTTACCTGTGTTTGGGAGGGTAACAGGGTGTGCAGGAATGGACAAAGAAAGGGCAGAACAAATGGTGAACAAATACAGCAGGCACACTCACTAGATATTGAAAAATGGAAGCTTACAATATTTCAGTGGGTACAGGAGGGAAAAACTGAGAGAGGGAGGATAGAAGTTACATTGCTCAAAAAGAACAATACCTGACTTATGTAGCTGTAATCCTTCTGTACATAATTTTTACATTGACAATAATATATATGTATATCAAACACTTTATCATGTTAATTGTATTTTAATGTAGCTGATAACATACCAGAAAACACTTTAAAGTTTCCTTTTACGTGACTAATTTTTAATATCACCATTACTTAAATTAATATGCACAAATCATTAAGCTTTATACTTTTTACATAAGTGGCATTCTTAAAATAACCAGCATACCAAAACACAATTTTGTTTTTATTGCCAGTCCTGGGTCATGGACTCAGGGCCTGAGCACTGTCCCTGGCTTCTTTTTGCTCAAGGCTAGCACTCTACCTCTTGAACCACAGTGCCACTTCAGGCTTTTTTTCTATATATGTGGTGCTGAGGAATGGAACCCAGGGCTTCACGTATACTAGGCGAGAACTTTACCACTAGGCCATATTCCCAGCCCCCAAATATAATTTTAATAGGTTTTTTTTATTAGCATTGTTTGTTAATTAATTGCTTAAATTTTCATAATAGTAGTTTAAAGGATCTTACTTGATAAATATTGATACAGAAGTAAATGTATGTGAATTTCCCTAAATGTATGTGAATTCTAGAATTGCCATTTCCAATGGTTTCAAATTTTACTCTCAAAGAATTCAAGTTCTTGGGCTGGGAATATGGTCTAGTGGTAAAGTGGCAAAGTGTTGCTTTGTATGCATGAAGCCCTGGGTTTGATTCCTCAGCACCACATATATACAAAAAGCCGGAAGTGGCGCTGTGGCTCAAATGGTAGAGTGCTAGCTTTGAGCAAAAAGAAGCCAGGGACAGTGCTCAGGCCCTGAGTTCGAGCCCCAGGACTGGCAAAAAAAAAAAATTCAGGTTCTTTGGTAATCTCCTTCCTGATGGAACCAAAAAATTTACAGTATCTGTATGAAAAAATCAAGCAATATACATTTCTGAAAAATGAAAAATCATAATGCTTGTCATTGTTGGCTAATACCAACAATAATATTGGTGGGTAGTTCTTATTCTCAACAGATTGCTGCACATTTTCTCACATGGATCTCTTACCAAATGCTTGTGCCTTCTGCCTCTCTTCTGCTCTGCTCTGGGAAACACACTGGTTTGCTACCTCTCTCTCTCTCTCTCTCTCTCTCTCTCTCTCTCTCTCTCTCTCTCTCTCTCTGTGTGTGTGTGTGTGTGTGTGTGTGTGTGTGTGTGTGTGCCCTGAAGCTTGAATTTGGGGCCTGGATACTGTCCCTGTGCTTTTGTGCTCAAGCCTAGCACTGTACTGAATAAACCACATCTCAAGTTCCAGCTTTTGAGTAGGTAAATTGCCACTGAGTCTTATAGGCTTTCCTTGCAGGATGGCTTTGAACTGCAATCCTTGGTCTCAGCCTCTTGAGTAGATAGGATTACAGGTATGAGCCATTGTCTTTGCACTTGTTTTGTTATTCTTACATGAGGTGCTTTCTGCCCTCTCAACTGTGGTTGCTGAGATATGGTGAGTGTCCACCATGCCACTTCCAGGTTTCCATTCAGTAGTACAGAGCTATTTTGTTTTCATATGGATTGTCTTCTGATGTTTAGGTACCTATTACCCCCACAAAATAGCATATAATAGGCACTTCCCCTAGAATAAATGCAGATGAAGAGAACAAAGGTGGAAAATTCAGCATTGATTATGATAGCATACACCATTTCCTTTAATTCTTCATAGTATGCTAATCAATTCACAAATAAATATTTTCTTCTTTTGCTCCAATAGGCTATTTTTCTTATAGGTAATTTTAACTTGTTTTTTTCTAAAGTATGGTATCTGTGAAGCAAATGAAGAATGAATCCTATTGTATCATGATGTCCACTCATCGATATATTTGGAGTAAAAAAAACAAGCCATTCTACCATAGAAGAGGACATGAATATGATGTTCTAAGGACCATAATCAGTTAGAAAACAGTAACCTGTTGAAAATCAGTAATTTGCTGTCAGCCAGTGAAGTAATCTGAAGGGAACAGAGATTAATTCTGTAAGGTAAAATTGTGCTGCCCATGAAACAAAGACTGATACCAGGTAAATAATTTGTTTTACTTGTCTAGAGGCTTAATTTCAAATACAAGGTTAAGGAAGTGGCACTCTGGCTCAAGTGGTAGAGCACTTGCCTTGAGCTGAACAGCTGAAGGACAGCACCCAGGCCCAGAGTTCAAGCCCCACCACCGACAAAAAAAAAAAAAAAGAAAGAAATCAAATACAAGGTTAATCAAGCTTATTATTAATAGAAACTATCTTTCCAATCAAGAATACTAATGTGAATTCAGAATTATATGTGATTTTCAGCTGCTGTTTATATAACTGGGTCTCAATTTGTAAATGTGTTTCAGTTGTGACTACAATTTTTATCCCTCTAAAAACTTGCTCTGGAAACAAATTAATGTACTTGGTTTATAAGTAAATCTGTGTGTGTGTGTGTGTGTGTGTGTGTGTGTGTGTGTGTAAGATATATGATTAAAGAATAGAGCAGAGAGAAGATGTGATGACAGAAATATTTAAGGATCATACAAATGTATTGCATAGTAAGGAGGTTCCACTAGTTGCAACATTTCAAAAGATAACTTCATCTGCTTTCTGAAAATATTTTTAAATATTGATTTCCTAGCAGTCATGCAGTCATGTTTAGGAACATTTATATTTTATATTTAAACATTCTAATGTATCTTTAAGTTGTTTTAGTTTTTTTTTTTTTTTTTTTTTTTTTTTTTTTTTTTTTTTTTTTTCCCTGCCAGTACTGGGGCTTGAATTTAGGCCCTGTTCTCTTCCATGTGGCTCTTTTTTCTAAGATATTTTATTATCTCTAAGAAGTATGCTCAGTATTTTATTATTTTCTTTCCATAAGTATCTTGTTTCCCAGTCTATGAGTGCATTCATGAGAAGTTAGATAATAACATCATATAATAATTAGACAAAAAGAGAATATATGCCTGCCACATTAGTGAACCTTTTGACAAAAAAGCTAAGAGAGTTGCGTACCTTAAGAGCTAATTTCTAAGCTAATTTTTATTTGAAAATACAGTTGAATCCTACTTGGAAGTTAATTCTTGACAAATTCTTGACAATTACTTATAAACAAATAACTCATAGATGGTATTATCTGGAACAATTTTATTTTCCTAAGAAAATTATTTTTCTGCATTCAGGTAAATTCACCACTCCCCCACCCCCAATCTCTTTCTTTTCTTTTGCCCTTTTGTGCTGGTACTTAGGCTTGAACATAGATCCTCACATTTATTTGGTTTTCTCTCATGGCTATTTCTCTACTACTTAAGCCATATTTCCAGTGCCATTTTGTTCCTAATTGAATGTAGAGTTTTGAGAACTTTTCTACCTGGGCTGGTTTTGAATCATGATCCTCAGATCTTGGAATCTTGAGTAGTTTGAATCACAAGTTGGAGCCGTTTAGGTCCATGTCATCTTTTAAGTTTGAGCCATTTATGTTCATATCCTGTTTTCAGTTCAGTCTGTGTCAGTAGGTTCAAGTCAGCCTTCTCAGCAGCTGAAACAACAGATATGTTCCTCTTTGGTGCCCAATAGATTTCCTAAAATGCTTTCAGTGTAGGGCCCAGTGCCTGGCATTCATGTAAATTAATTCCCAAGCTGGAAATAAAACTATAATTTTATGAGAAAAATATGTGGAAGCATACAAAAGACATATAAATGATGCTCAGCATGACTAATAATTAGGTAGCTTCAAATCCAACAAAATACTACTCCACAGTTTATTAGAGTTTCTTTAACAAATCAGAATACAGCAAATCAAATTAAAAAAATAGAAGAAACAAATATCCATGAGCATGTGGAGAAAAGGGAGATCTTATATTCTGTGGAGATGTAAAATGTTCTACACACAATTGGAAAAAGTATAGTGGTTTCTTCAATAATTAATAAGGTATAATACTATTGTCCAATAATACTTTACTAAACCCATGGGCCAAAACTTATTTATTGCTTACAGTTTGTTGACTTTTATTCTAGTGCAAAAGAATGACATGTGACATCAAAGGTTTCTTCACCTAAATTTAGTGCACAAAACAGAAATCATTTCTATGCTAAGACTGTGCAGTGAATTTCTTTCACTCTTTATAATACAGAATCATTAATGAAGCTTTGCCAGCATTTACAACCTAAATTCAGGGTTAGAACAGGATCCCAACCTATTTAGTGAGGAAGGGTACAGGAGACACCAAGAGATTCCATGCTTATAGTAATTTGAAATATATCTGGACAGTGGTTTTGAGCTAAATTCTTTGTGAACCTGTTATTAACATTGAGAAATATGAAAGTCTAAAATTCATTTTTTAAATTCACTATGTCTGTCTTTTTTGTTATGATATACCAAATCTACTAATGACAACACTGTAATTAATATTGACATTCCTTCTCCCCCCACTTACGATCGCCATTATCAAGATAACTAAAATTAAAATATGCTGGTGGGGATGTGGTAAAAAAGGAGCTATATTACACTTTTGGTGGGAAGGTAAACTTGCTCCACCACCCTGGAAAGCATCATGAAAGTTCTTCGAAAGAATAAATATAGATATTCCCTATGACACAGCAATTCTGCTCCTGGGCAGGTACCCAATTGACTAAAACCAGGCCACACTAAAGCTACCAGAGCAACCATGTTCATTGCAGCGTGGTTTACTGTAGCCAAAATATGGAATCAACCTATATATGTCTCTCAGTGGATGAATGATTCAAGAAAATGTGGCATGTCTACACAGTCAAATTTTATGCTTCTGTCAGAAATAATGATATTTGCACTAATAAGAAATAGACTTGGAAAAATTATATTATACAAAGTAAGGCAGACTGAAACAGGTTGCATGGTTTTCCTCATTTGTTGTAACATTGGATGATTATGATAAACTAAACAAGACTTCAACCAGTCACAGAGTGAGACCAAAAGAGGATCAAAAGGCATAATACCTCTGTGCGTAAAATCATATAAAATGATGTTTATCAAAATGAACACTGAGAAATGGAAACAAGGCTTTCTATTAATTTTGTTTTATTTTCTCTTTTGCTGCTGCTGTTTTTTTTTGTTTTTTTTTTTTTTTTTTGCCAGTCCTGGGGCTTGGACTCAGGGCCTGAGCACTGTCCCTGGCTTCTTTTTTTTGCTCAAGGCTAGCACTCTGCCACTTGAGCCACAGCGCCACTTGTGGCCATTTTCTGTATATGTGGTGCTGGGTAATCGAACCCAGGGCCTCATGTATACGAGGCAGGCACTCTTGCCACTAGGCCATATCCCCAGCCCCTGCTGCTGGTTTTAATTTCTGTACATTTTGTCTTCCATGAAATTTTATCTATTTGGGAGAGGGTAAGGGAAAACACAAAAATGATGTGATAAAGTGTGAACAAATGCAATAGTGATACTCACTAGACACTATATTTAAAATGAACTATACAACCCGTGAGGGAAGAGGTTCAGGATGGAAAAACTGTGAGAAAATGAGGGAAGAGGTGACACTATTCAAAAAGAAATGTACCCATTACCTCACTTATGTACTTGTAACCCCTCTTTTTATCACCTTTGCAATAAACATTTTCAATTATTACGCATTAACTAAAATAATTTTTAGAAGTTAAGATAAACTAAATCCATGTATGGATCAAGTGATAGTTTATCCACTCAACCAGAAAAAATTTACATTGAAATTTTCTCTAGAATGAGATTTTTCCTACCTCAGTTTCCTATAAGAAAGACAACGTCTTTATAAAAAATGTTTTCAGAAGCACTTTAATGAAAACTTTTGAAAATAACTATAATATTAATAGTGATTCTTATTTTGTTTACTGAGTACTCAGAAAGCAAAACTTTGAATATTTTAAGGTTTATTGCCAATGTTTTTTATTGACATGAGGATTTTACTTGTTGCATGAGACTTTTCTTTATAAGAGAAATGTGAGTAGTTAGGTATAAGAAATAATTTAAATATCAAACCCATAAAATATTTTTTTTCTTTTTTGAGTACTAAAACATTACTTTAAAAATAGCTTAAAATCTCTTATTGCTGGAGCAATGTGACACTTCAACCCTCTGTCTCTAGAAATAGGTGCACATTACCATCTTATATCAGTGAGGTCCATTTGTCACAATTAATGGGCCATTGTTGACATGTTATTATTAACTCAAGGTTACACTGATTTATACTCTAATTTTGATTGTACAAGGTCTTCTGTGTTTATGAGATGTTTATCTATGTAAATTTTCTTCCTGAGTAATGAAAATATGATTAGAAGCATGGCACAAAAAAGCAGACTACATGTTCTAGACACTCTTATTGACAATTTTCACTGTGTGATTAATTTTTTCCTGGTGTCAGGCAGAAACTCTGAGAAATATTCTGAAAAACAAGCAACTTGAACCTCTTTACTCTTATTCATTTTTGCTGTTTGAAATGAAAGCATTAGAATTGGATTTTTTAGTTGCTATTTCTTACTGAGAGATATACTTGAAAGTAGAAACCAAAAATGTGTGAGGACAATCTTATCATTTTAAGAAATTCAAACTTTAGACTCACTACTTCTGAACTTGTTTACAATGAATAGCCAAAAGAGTTTTATTGTTTACAAAACAGTGTTCTTTTGAATGTTTCTCTTTTCAAAGACTAGCAGATAATTTCAAAAGAGAATTTAACCAGGCAATTACTTGAATTCAATGAGAAAGCACAACAAATCTATCAATTGTTCCTACTGTTGAGTTGATTGATTATAAATGTGAAAGAATGAAAATGAAATACTGCACATATATGTATGCATATATGTTTATAAGTATGTGTGTATGGATGCATATACACATATATCTATGTATATATATGCACATACACACACCACAATACATATAGCATGTATATATACATAATTATGTAATGCATATAGTGTCATTTCTTGGATTTCCAATGAGTTATTGAAAAACTCATGTAGAATTTCTCACAAAATTCTTATTTATGCTTTAGCTAAAAATTCTAGCAATCACATTTAATTTACTAGTTTCAATTCCTCTCACTGTTTTAAGAATTATGTGTTCTCTTTATTATATCTCTTACTGACTTTGATGATGAAAATTGTTGACATTTTCTGTGCTTTATGCTCCTTACTTGTATTGATTTAGTTTCGTCTAGCTTTTTCTCAAAGCATCTGCAACGTTGAAGATATGTCATTTTTCAGCCATATTAGATTTAAATCCCTTCTTTTCCTTACCAAAATCTAATGATAAATTATGTTTTCATGATAAATTTATTTCTTCTTCAATTTGTATAATAATCATTCACTGCTTCTAAGAATATCTGTACCATTGTAGATCACATAACATAATTGATATGTTCCAAATGGAAATGATAAGAGAGGAAATAATAAATGTCTTAGGCTTTCCAGTTTTTCAGTAATAGATAATTCGGATTGACCCTGAGTAAAATAATTAGATCAGCACTTACCCTAATGTGGTTCTGCTTTAGGCCTTACTACTCAACACCCACTGAGAGTCTATGCTCCTCTGAATGGAAATGATACTTGTCATTGCTATTTACTTCCAGTTTATATTCTATCAACAAGGAAAGATGAACATGAAGAATAAATTACACAGTGGCACCTACAAACATCTTTGATATCATCTAAGACATATTCATACCAAAAACTTTCTTATTACATAGAAAAAACAAAAGTGAATTAAGTTGCAATTACAAAATATGATGCTCTTACTGAACTTAGATTTGAAAGAACAATTTATTTTTCTTTTTAAATTTTTATTTTATTATAAAGGTGATGTATAGAGGGTTATAGTTACATAAGAAAAATAATGAATACATTTTTTTTGTTGTTGTTGAACATTGTTACTACCCTCTAGGCTCCATGGTTTTCCTCATTTGTAATATTTGGTATATGCCTAAGGTAGTCCTAGGAGAAGATCACAACAGCTCAATAGCTATGTATATATAACCATATAAGATGATACTAATCAATATGAACTCCAAGATATGGAAACAAGAGACTTTTTTGTTTGTTTTCTTTTCTTTAATATTCTGTGTGGAATTATATTTTTTTCTATTTTTTTCCTTTTCTTTTTACTGTGTTGGCACAATTTTTGATTTTGGTACTCTGTGTTGTATATACATTTATGTAATTTGGGGAAGGGAAGGAGAGTAACAAATTGGTGAGACAAAGGAAAGGGTGGACAGTTATACTCACAAGACAATATGTTGGAAATTAACTTTTCAACTTTGGGGTGAAGAAAGTCGGGGGGAGGGAGAGTGGAGATAAAAATATTAATATATGTATATTTATTTCTCAAAAGAAAATGTCTGAAACCAATTTTAAATAATATAGATGACTCCTGTAAAGAGATAGTACTGTAGAAAACCCAAGAAATCTAACTCTTTTATTTCAGTTGTGAGGTACCAGAGTAAACTGAAGGCATCCTGCAATGTTGAACATTACTATGTTCACTATGTATGTGATCATTTTCTACCTAGAAACTTGCTTAAATGAAAATAATTGTATCCACATTTTTTAAGTGGAAAATAACTTAGACTCAAAATATGGATCGACATTATTGCCTCATGTTATTTTCCTGTACTTACTGTCTCAGTGCCATGTATACCTGTCTTGGATAACTCACTTGTTTATTAAGTGTCATGTCATCTATTATACTGAATTTCTCATTTTGCTTGCTATATCTGAATGAAGAAAATAAATCCAATATTAAGAGCTACCTATCTATTTCTCTACCTATCTATCTATCTAACTATCATCTATGAGTATACTGCAAATGTGTACTGTAGAATTCCATTCTGTAGAATAGTTTTATTTTGTTTTGTTTTGTTTTTTGGCCAGTCGTGGGCCTTGGACTCAGGGCCTGAGCACTGTCCCTGGCTTCTTCCCGCTCAAGGCTAGCACTCTGCCACTTGAGCCACAGCGCCGCTTCTGGCCGTTTTCTGTATATGTGGTGCTGGGGAATCGAACCTAGGGCCTCGTGTATCCGAGGCAGGCACTCTTGCCACTAGGCTATATCCCCAGCCCCCTGTAGAATAGTTTTAATGCTAACTCAAAGGCTGTATTGTGAACAGTATCACATATTTTCACTCATTTAATTTCCCAGCAAAGAATAGTTCTGTTATCCTTTGATGGTCACATTCCAACAGATAGCAAATTCACACTATTCATTTTGTTTTAAATCAAAAGGTTCTAAGAGATTGACAAGACAGTATAAAGTGGTAAGAAAAATCTACTCCACAGAATAAGATATAAAAATAAACATCTACTCCCATTTTAGTTTGTGATCATCTACACTTAATAAATATGTGTGTATATATGTATCTTTTTCTAAGTTTCAAGTGTCCCTAAGCAATACATAATGTTGAGTAGATATTCATCTTTGAAAATATTGGTGTGTGTGTGTGCATACGTGTGTGTGTAAAAGGGTTTGAACTCCAGATCTCTTGTTCTTATTCATTACTAGCACTCTACCTACCACTTGAGCCACATCTCCAATTCTGACTTTTTTCTGATTATTAAGAGATAAGATTCTCACAGATTTTTGTCTCCAGGTTGGCTTTGAACTTTTTCCTAGCTTTGTTAGGACCTATGATTATAGGTGTGAGTCATTGGTGCTTAGCCAAAACTGACATTCTTTTTGTCATGTAATATTACATGTTCTAGTCTTAAATGTCCATTGACAGAATGAAATTCATGAACTTTCTATGTAGAGATGATTACTCAGCCTATGTACATCTTTAGGGTCCTAAGAGCACTTGAATGTTTTAGAAATTAAAAAAAAAAAACTTTTGCCAGAATAAATGCATTATTTTCATTAGATATTTTAAGAGATGCATTAAATACCTATTAAAATAAACAAATTATAGTGTCACTGCTAGAAAGCAGGATATTCATAAAGAAGAAGTACCTGGACCACATTGATTTATTTGTCATTCACCAGATACTGAACAATCTTGTTTTCCAACCCTCTTCCAAACTGGCTTATCAAAGCTTTTTGGTTTCCAGAACAGTTAATGAAGGTGTCAATCACTTCAGTGCATTGAAACCACTTCTTGGGCCAACATGAATTAAATTTTCCATGCCACCATTCCTATTAGTTCTTGATGACTCACTGACAGGAGTATTAACTTCTGTTAGTGATTCACTGTCTACGTCTTCTGTAGACATGCAATATTTGCCATTGGCTTCTCCTTAATTTAATCTTCTGCATCTCTAGATACAATGGAACAAAATGAAACACAGGTGTAAAGAAAGTAGGCAGCCTCATGTCTGTCATAACATCATTGTTAAATTTTTTATTTTTTTTTTGCTGAGATGTTATATCCAGCTTTGTGATTTTTATATTTGGTGCCAAAATGATTTTATAAATAGAACTAAATATTTCTTATTATATTACTGAGATTTAGCTTCAGTGTATTATTTTAATACTTTTTTTTTTTTTTTTTTTGGCCAGTCCTGGGGCTTGGACTCAGGGCCTGAGCACTGTCCCTGGCTTCTTTTTGCTCAAGGCTAGCACTCTGCCACTTAAGCCACAGCGCCACTTCTGGCCGTTTTCTGTATATGTGATGCTGGGGAATCGAACCCAGGGCCTCATGTATACGAGGCAGGCACTCTTGCCATTAGGCCATATCCCCAGCCCTATTTTAATACTATTAATACTGGTTTCCTTGTAATTTAGCAAATGTCTTGTCTAGATACATTTCCCTCAATGTGCATATGACAGTGCTGTAAGCATGTTTTGTTGATCCAAGCATTGCAGAAAGTCCAGCTGAAAACATGTATATGTGTGTATCTATTTATGTACATATTTACATATACTTACATATGTATATATTGCATATTTGTGTATATACATGTACAAATATATGTAAATGTTTGTGTGCATATGCACATGCATCAGGCTGTGTTGAGTAACATAAAAATGAAACCTATTAGTAACCTAAGCTTTCTTCCATACAGGAAATATAATCATGACATTTAAGCTCACAGTTACTAGAAAGGGAGTCTATATTATAATAGAGATACTAAGGGAATCCTAATTTTGTATGTATTATTCGAGTGGC
Source organism: Perognathus longimembris pacificus (assembly GCF_023159225.1). Classification (NCBI taxonomy): domain Eukaryota; kingdom Metazoa; phylum Chordata; class Mammalia; order Rodentia; family Heteromyidae; genus Perognathus; species Perognathus longimembris. The sequence goes on along the minus strand of NW_025960877.1, from coordinate 14,219 downwards.
AGGATATTAACCATGTAAGTTTGTGCAATGTTCTGACATTGTCAGTCTGATGTAGGCAATCTGAAAATGTATCTCAATTTTCGAAGCTGAGAAGAACTATTTCTGTGTATGTTGTATAAGGAGCCACTCCTGGGCATGTAAAAGAAGAATAACAAGCTATTATAATTATTTTAGGAATAGATTACACACACACACACACACACACACACACACACACACAATGGCAGAAACAGATATTAAATAGGAAGTATTTCTCTAATGAAAAAATGTGTATCTTTATTCATACCAAGTTTTGTTAACCCCAGATTGAAACATGTTACAATATACATGGCATTGAGAAATGCTAAGATGTATTGATGGATAGAAGAAGAGGTTATGAGTAAGAGAAAAGAAAACAGGATAGCTTCAAACATTTTGTTAGCAAGAATGAAAGTTTGAATTTGTGCAGGTTTGAGAGAGAAGTCATATTTCCAATGTCCTCTTATTTCACATGTGTATTAGACAGTGAAGAAAGGCTGTGAGCTGAATTCAGAAAATAATTCTAATCTGACATATGAGTTACCTTTTCCTGACATTTATTTTAAATTATAATAATGGGAGAAACCACCAGGGTAGTTAGCTTGAATCGAGAAGAGAAGTAGATGTTAGATGAATGGTGCTTTGAGCCTTTAAGGAGAAGAAGTTATCATAAACAACAGCCTCTGAGAAGAAGTACTATAATGTTTAGGTAAATACATGAAGACTCACTGACTGATACTGGCTGCACATTTATCATCCCTTCATATTTGTACTGTAAGTCATTACATTCAATATAACAACATTAGGAAGTAGGAAAATTAAGGGGTAGTTAGGTCATAAGCATGAAGGCATGAGCCCTCATGATGAAATTCAGGCCTTTAAGAAAGAAGTAGACTGGGAATGTGGCTTAGCGGTAGAGTGCTTGCCTAGCATGCATGAAGCCCTGGGTTCGATTCCTCAGTACCACATAAACAGAAAAATCCAGAAATGAACTGTGGTAGATCAAATGGCAGAGTTCTGGCCTTGAGCAAATAGAAGCCAGGAACAGGGCTCAGGCCCAAGTTCAAGCCCCAGGACTGGCAAGACAGAGAGAGAAAGGAAGAGGCCTTTCTCCAACATGTGTGAATACAAGAAAGTGAAAAGCCCTGGAAAACTGGTAATCAAACTTTAACAAAAATCATTGCAGCCCTACTGATGTCAGAATTCTTGTATAAGAAAAAAATATCTCTAATTTACCCAGGTTATTATATTCTATTACACCAGTCTGAACTATCTAGAACCAGGAGATATACCAGAAAAGCACAAAATATTGAGGCAGGAGGAAATTTATCTTTCTTTGGAGGTTTATAAAACATTTTAAAATTAAATCCACTGTTTAATCATTTCATCTTGCAATAAGCTGCATGTGTTCAAATACTAATCCATAACAATATGGTTACTGATAAGATATTTTTTGCTTTCTGATTGTTAAAGGAAGAAGGAATGACAGCAATCTACTTTTTAATACACTGTAATTTACCTGGTATTTTTAGAGTGTAGATGATACAATTCACACAAACTTTTCAGAGTGATTATGGAATATTTTACTAATCTATGTGTGATGCTACTACAAAATACCATAAACATGACTAACAAGAGATTACCTTGATTTATTGTAGCTCTAGAGGTTGAGAAGTTCAAACTCCAGGCAGTTTCAGTTTCTGAGGAGTGCCCTTCTCTGGTTCATAGACTGCATCTTGTCACTTTACCACACTGTACCTTGTCACTTTACCACACGGTAAAGGATATATAGCTATTTAAAAACCCAAAATAAAAACAACTAGTTCAAGGCATTAGAGTTCTACTGTCAGGACTCAAGTCTTTTGATGCTATGATCAATGTGAACATTTCAACAAATGCCTTTAGGAGTGAGTGAAAACTTCTAAGCCATAACAAGCTTAATATGTTACTATTTTTACTCTCTCAAAAATAATTATACAACTCTCTAGGCATTCACACAGAGTGAAACCAAAGAAGGATATTCTTAGGAGAGAGAATAGAAACAAGAAGTGTGTGTGTGTGTGTGTGTGTGTGTGTGTGTGTGTGTGTGTGTGTGGTTTTCATTTCCTTTTGTCTTGTTTGTGCCTTTGTCTTTAGGAGGGTAAGGAGGGGGAAGAAAACATAGAAACAAAGGGTGAACAAAGGTAACAATGGTTCTCTAGAACCTATGTTGAAAATGAGCTATACACCTTGTGGGTGGCAATGGGAGGAAAAAACTGGGAGAAAGTAAGGGAAGGGGTGGCACTGTGTAAAAAGAAATGTACTCTTTATATGACTTATGGAATTGTAACCCATTTTTACACCACCTTTATACGATCTATCAATAAATTTAATGATTTTTACCTTAGAGAAGTATGTAACAATTTTAAAGAGACTAATTACTTTTATATAAAATGAGAAAGGAACTGGGAATGTGCCTTACAGGTAGAGTGCTTGCCTAGCACTCTAGTACCACATAAATAAAATAGACAAAGTTTTAAGAAAAAGAAAGCCCCAAATGAGAATGTATTAAAGAGTTTTAATATGAATATAGACAAAAACCGTAATGGACAAGTTCATCCAAATCCCTTCAGGTGAAATGGATGTTCTGTCTTGGCAAATTGGCTTTCAAGGCCAGGACAGGTGCATCATTACAGGAAAGGCTAGTAAGAAATTTAGATTCCCTAACAACGTTTTCCTGACTTTAATCATAACAATCAAAGCCATGAATGTATCTCTCATGTTGTTGTAATGAAATAACCTAATTACCTTCCAGAACAACAGGAACAAGTGATTTATATAGTTTATTTCTTGTTTATGTTGAGAATTTTTCATTTTATATGGCATCTTCTTCTCCATTTATTTAGCTTAATTATCTTATATACCACCCATGCCTTTGGTGAGTGAGTTTTTGATATGTACAATTTTTTAGGCCATGGTTGTTTTTACATGGTATTCAGTTACTTTATCTGCAAGAAGTTAAACAAGTCAGGATTTGTTCAGAGAAAAAAATAATGAGCTAGATTTTTGTCAGATAATGATTTAGATCATTAGTATCAAGCATTATATTTTCTTAATGTGTAAAACGACAGTGAATTCCAGTGAGGGAAATGAACACTATAAAAATTTCAACCCTGGATCTCAATTAGAAGTACACAAAAAATACCTTTGGAAATATTTGGAGACATTTGTGATTCTCAAAACTCTCTAGAGGGCTTTCCTTTGGGTACTAATATGCAGTATGCAGAGGATAGAGATATTGCTAAACACCCTACCAAACATAGAACGGCTTCCACCACGAAAAAATTATCCAGAACAACAGGCCAGCAGGTCCCAGGTTGAAGAATTAGTACGGTGCATCTAATTTATCCCCCAACCTTACCTACTCACCACAACAATGCAAGAACAATCGAATACCTTCTTATATAATGTGATATAAAACGATATGCTGTAATATATCTAAATATATTATTTTATATGATATCTGATTGATATAATATGATGTGTTTTATGGTATAAAGGATAGTGTGATAAAGTTCACCGATTTAAACTTTGTCTTCCAAAACATTTCTATCAAGTCAGAATTTTAATAAATTCAATTTAATACTAGGGACACTCTACTGTATAACTTCACATAAAATTTCTTTACATTGAAATCTAAAGAGAGAGAGGTAAGCATACATAAATTGGTTAAATTATCATTATTTTTTCTATTCACCTTGTCTTTTGCTGTATTTGGGCACCAAGGGCTCTTACCTGTAATCTCATCTATTGGGGAGGCTGAGAATAGGAGGATAATGATTAGAAGTCAAGGCATGCAGAGACGTTTATGAAACCCCTTTTACAGCAGTGGTTCTAGATTGTCACATCAAGTTACATGGGATTTTCATAACAGCAAAGCCCAGAAAGACACATTGAAGGAACTTGGACAAGTTGGCAAGGGCTTGTGAGCCGACATGTACCTGGGAGCTGACAAGTAGGTGAATTATGGTTCACTCATATGCCAGAAACAAGATCCTATCCTGAAAATAAGCAATAAAAACATGGCTAAAGGTGTGTCATAGCAGTATCATGCCAGTCTAGCAAGCAAAGAGGTCTTCACTTCACACCTCAATACTGTCAAAAAGAAATTTACCTTCAGATTGTAAATATATTTCCCAATAGAATATTCTTTAGCATTGATTGTTTGTGCACTGGGAGTGTCTTTCTAAGTACAACGTCAGTTCCTAGGGGTGAAGATATTTCTGTTCTTATATTGTAGTTTTCAATTTTCCAGGTTATCAATTGGAAAACTTTTAGACATCAGATCTCTCTAGTATCTTTAGCATCAAATGGTGCATTAATCTTCAACCAGTGGGATTGCCAACAACTGTCTAATGTATTAGAAAACATGAAAGAAGACGGGAAGGTTAAAACAGAAAAAAAATAGTCATTTTAAACATATAAATGCTACTTATTATGTTCAGGCTTAATTTTAATAATTTTTCCAAAGATAGTTGACTACACATAAAGCAACAAAACTACATATTTCAGTGCTATTGGTATTTTATTCAGCAAAACCAAACTGACCAAATTAGTTCTATACTAGTTTATTAAAATTATGACAGTAATATTGAAGAGAAATGGATGCTTTCTAGAGGACAATAGTAAATAATTATAAGAAAAAGGTAATTGATTAATGAAGAACTTTCTGAGCATTTTTTACTCTACCACTTGAGCCATATCACCAGCTCAGCAGCCTTTTACTTATTATTATTCTATTATTATTAATAATTAATATTATTATGATTAACTTACATTAGTTGTGGAGGTGGGAGACTATTTCGTTTTCAGATTCTCACATGCCCTCACACTTTTTGCTTTAGTTATTTCTCTAGAGTTTTCTTTTGTGGCTTAGGCTGACCTGATCTCTGATTTTGCCCATTCCTCTCGTGTAGATGTAGTTTAAATGTGATGTACCATATATAACTTTAAAATTGAGATGGGATTTTAAGAACTCTTTGTCTAGGTCAAACTCAGATCATAATCTTCTCAGTTGCTACCTCTCAAGTAGCTAGGATTCTGGGCATGCAATGCTATGCCCAGCTCTATACTTGCACTTTTTAAGCTCTTGATTATTTAGAGCATACTCTACCAACTATATCCTGTCAATAGCAGTGCTCATGCAATCATCTGAACTTTCAACACAGACCTTAGGTGCCTTCACATTTTTAACTCCTTTGTTTGTTCCTGATTTTCCCTTTATTGCCTGATGAGTATTGGAAATTCAATATTTTCCTAATTTTTAATTCTCAGGTAAATTTACTTTTCTATTTGAGGTGTGTGTTTCTTTTCTTTTTCTGTTTGGTATTTCCAAAAGTAGGACCTGAATAAAACATTGAAAGCTTCACAAATACTAATAACATACCTTTTTTTTTTCTTCTTCCATCACTAGCATTTGATCTCAGGATGATCTAGTACTTGCTAGGCAAACTCTCTACCAACTATTTGAACCATGGCCTACTCTTTGTTTTAATATATATAATTTGTAAGATGTGAAGTTGTATTGCAAAACTGTTTTTCAACAAGCCTTAGAAAATATTACTCAATTTTATCCCCTTGTTAATATTTTGACTTTGATCTCAATTTGACACTCTTTGTGCTTTGTAAGAATCTATTAATTTTAACCACTTTTGAAATGACACTTCCTTTGATGATAATATCACTGTAGAGATTAACTATTCTGTTTGAAACTTGGAATTCCTTTCAACCACTGCTGTTCTATGTTTCTATAGTTCTTTGAGATTCTTTATGTTAATGTTAATATTTCCTACTTTTCTTACACACCTAGCTTTTGTTAGGAATAATCTTTCATATATGTTCATTTTATTATGTATTTTATTTCTGTTAATTTTGTATGTGCATTCTACAAAGAACCCTTCATTAAATATTGAATTTTATCATGTTAAAATTAATTGTTTTCCAATGTCCATTGGCTTATCTCAGTACTTTCGACTGTGTTTCTACTTAGTTTTCTTTACAGTCTTTATGCTTCTTGCTGTTTTCTTTATTTGAGACATTATCCTTAATTTAATATGTGTTCTCTGTCTTCTCAAATCTAGCTTATATAATTGTTTAAATTTATATTATTTTCGTATTATGTATATGTGCATATATATTATATCTATCTATCTATCTATCTATCTATCTATCTATCTATCTATCTACCTATCTATCTTATTAAGTTTAAGACTAAATTTTGTCCTGGAATTACCATGGAGGTGACTTGTGGTATGTATAATGAGAAGAGTACATTCCTGGTACATTAGTGAGCTTGTAGAGCTGAGGAGAAGGCCTACAAATGGAGAATCATTTGCCTTGATTCAATTTGTCCTTTCAGATCATGAATTTTCTCATGAATTTTATAATTTCAGTAAATGTTTCTGTATTCCATAAGAGTTCCTCCCTTTTTTCTTTTTAAGGGAAAAGAAATATAAGAATATTATCTTAGAGTTCTTTTCCCCACTTTAGGTATCATAGCATTATTACAACATCCAATTTATACCAATGGCATTCTTATATCAAAGGAAGGCTCTCTTTTTTACTTCTATACATTCAATAATATCTATGCATCTATTCAAAATTTCACATAACCATAGTCTATCTTTCCCTAAAATGGTTTGGAAGTTAAAAAATATACTGTACCTATGGATATTTTTTGCCTATAATTATAGACAGATATAACAATTCATGATCATAGTAGGTAACTCCATTAAAGTCTTATTTATCATTTCTAAATAAAACCTGACAATATTAATGCAATTACTTTGTGCACATTATATTTTCTGTTGGTGCATTCCTACTGCTACCTAGTTTGCATATCTCAGTCTGTGAAGTTTGGGGTGACTGTTTTGTTCATATCACTGTGGTAAGGCCACATTACCCTGTGTGCACCTGGCATTTGGATTAAATGGTGATTATTTTTCTAGGGAATACCATTGAAGTGGTCTAGGGTTTGATTCTAGAGGAACCACCAGATAACAATAAAACAAAACAAAGCAAAACAAAACCTCCTTGATTCAGGCTTCCTGGTCAAGAGGTAATGTAAGTCTATAGTTACAGGTTCTCAGGAATACATTCTGTCATTCATTTTTTTAAAAATTCTCTTCTGTTCATCAACTACTCTTATTACTTATTTTTTTATTCATTCATTTTTGTGTACAGGTTAGTTTATTTCTATTTTGTTGCTCTTCTTTGATGTGTGAAGATTTGTGATATATGCAAAAAGTTATCAGACTCTTCCAGAATTAAGCTGTTTCCTGGAATTCCTTCCATCTTGCCAGTGAAATTTTGAAATTTTGAAATTTGCAATGAGTTTGCAATGAGCAAATGCCATGAGTTAAGAAAAACCTTGATTCTATGGAAATACCCAACTCTGGTTTAAATTTCTTCAATAGTTTTGGCTGTTTCCACATTTTTTCTAGACTTCCCTACCTAGTTTCTATTATATATTTTCTACAAATCTGAACACATATTTGGCCTAAAGCCATGATTACTTTCTTATAGTTGCCCTTATTATTCCAAACCAACTGTAGGGTCTTATACCTGAAATCTAGGTAAGCATTATCTTTCTTTAATCTTTATTCAACTGATCATAGAAATCTTTTATTACAAGAGTATTTTGTGTTTTATTTCTTCTGGTTTTTGAACATGACATTATAGATTTTTCCTTCACCTATAGTTTTATTATTATTTTGTTTTTTTATGGACATAATCTTTAGATCTCTGCTGAAAAAACTCTGCAACTCTGACCGTATTTGCGTATCATAACGGTTAAGACATGTTGGGTGCCAAACCAATTTTATTAAACTATCGAATCTTTCAGTGCTCTCATTATTTACCAATTTATCTGATGTTTAGTTGTGTTGTTTAAGTGGAATAATGTATTTTCATACACTAAATGTATAATGGGTCTTATTGCTATTAATATTATCATTATACGTTTCTATTGTTTCTCAATCTCACAAGAATGTATAATTATACAAGTCCTGATTTCTTTTCTCCTTTCCAAATTGTGTGTAAATAATGGGAATTCTATTTTTAGTTTGTTTATCCATTTAATTATTTCATTAATTTTCTATCCTAGATACTGAGCCTTACTTACACTAACTGTTTTTACTAGGTATGGTATCTAGATTCAAATAATAAGTTTCCTTTTAATTTATTGTTAAATAAACCAAATTAAAACAATATTTTTGTGGTGTATATTTTGGAGTATATTGTAGAGACATGGAATAATTTTCTATTAAATTCTAGTGAGTTAGAGAAAGGTTTAGAACTCTTCATACAGAAACTCAAAGATGTCAATCTTCAAAAAGTAAACTACATGTTGAACTGAAAATGCTTACATTCTGTGTAATTGCTTCGTACCTGATAAAATAGAGAACCTAAGGATATCAGGGGTTAAGATTATGATGAATTAGAGTGGTTCAGAGTGGTTTTAATGTATGAGAAAGGACTGTAGATAAAATTTGAATAATATTCCTATTTCAGTGTTTGAAAATCATGCTTCATTTTGACTCTGCAGTTCTTGAAGACAGTGAGCACAGTCTGGCCTATGATAATCTGTGTGTATTATGGCTAATCCTGGATATTGTTTGTTTTAGTGTTACTCAAAGTAGGATTCATCATAACCAATGCTTTCACATGAATTTTATAAATATTATTCATTTGATTTCTCATGCAATACAAGGCTAAAATGATGTATTATAAGCATTCTATTCAAAAATACAATGTAAAGAAAAATAAAATTGTTTTTAATAAGTCAAGAATGATGGTTTCCTACCTACAATCCCAGCACTCAGAAGACAGGGAAAGAGGATTGTGGCCTTGGGACTAGAATGTACTACATGCTATCAAAATTCTATCTCAAAAAGTATGTTAAATGAATTTATGATTGTGTGCTTTGTCCTTTACTTTGATAATTTCATCTTCTTTAGGAATATTTAAAGTGTTATAACCTCATGGTTATTTTAAATGAAATTGGGCTTTGATAGACTTTTTGAAGTGTACATGTATTGGTTGTTAATTACAAGAGATACGTTTGTAATTTGAGGGAAAGATAGTGTATGACATTATTTCATGTACAAGTCAATAAAAGAAAATTTATGGTACAATAACTATAATTTATTTATATAGAGAAACATACATAGCTTGAAATTCCCATTTGGAAATAGAAACAAAAAGTTTAAATACTATTAATCAGGTAGCAAGGCAAAGTAAAAAGTATGGTGTGAATTTTCTAGGTAGAATGTTAGTTAGGACAGTATACCTTGGCATTAGATTATTAGTATGTACAGTTGGGAAAGTGGCTATAATAAAACCTTCTGAATGAAATTAATAATTTTTTTCTTAAAACCATGAACTTTTAACACAGCAATTTTGTGGTCAGTACAATGACACATTTAAATGGATATATTTGAAGATGATAATAGCAGTTAAACTGATTGATTTTGGTAGAGAATAAATCAGAACCAAAGGGATTGATAATGGCATTATTGTGTTTGCCTTCTGTTGCTAATATGACTGCTTTTTACTCAGATTCTGCTTAATATCAACTTCAAAAAGGAGATTTAGTTGTCATAACACTGCTAGCAGAATATTGAACAAAACATAACATGTATTTCTCAATCCCAATTTGGTATCTGTCTTTGAAATGAACAGGGTAAGATGAATTTCTTGAGTTTGCACATGAAATAGATTCTGAGTAATAATAGCTTGTTCTATGGAATTGCCAACTACCATGAAATTGAAGAAAGCAGAACAGACAGGGTGTCAACCTTCTACCTATTGCATTTCAAATGCTACACAGGGAAGTTGAAGTGAGCATAAGCTTACTGCTTTCAGGAAACAGTACAATGTCACCAGGGAAGATAAGAGGAATAGTAGTAGAAAAGGACTAAAAATGTTGACACGAGATTCAAAATAGATACAAAAAAATGTCACATATGCCAGTTACAGGTACAGTTTAACTTCCATAACTTTGAGTTTCACATCCATGGATTCAATGAACCAGAGAATCGATAAAATGAAGATGGGAAATATTTGTGTAAGTGGTGTCTAAGGTAATCATGAACAAGTATTTTCTTTGCAGTATTATTCCCTCAACTATGCAGTATGTGAACACCTTGCCAAGATTTTAAGCTGTTTTTGATATAATGACCAACCTGGAGCAGGTTTAAAATATGTAGGATAATCTGTAGAGTAGAACTATAAGCCTGATGCATTGCATAATAAGGAAGGGGTCATCATTCCTCACAAGGGTTATGGAACCTTCCCTGCAATCACAGAGGGATAATTATGACAGAAAACTTACAAGAGGCTTTAAAAAATGTTATAAGACTTAAAACAAATCATGTAGATAAGAATATAATTCATTTTAGGGCTCCACTAAACTACAGGTCAAAAGTTTCTCAGCATGTGGAAAGACATGTCAACACTCCAAGCTAAGCACTTAGTTTTGTAGTAATAAAAAAAAAAATCCCATGTATAAGCAACTATATCTGAAAGGATGTCAGACAATTAGGTTTTGATAAGTCTAAATTAATATACAAACTACTCTAATTAATTCAGACACTGAGACCAATTAGATCAGACTTTTAATCAGAAGTTTGTCAACAGAGAAAAATTTAGAGTAGAAGGCAAAACAAGAGATGAGAGATCTGGGAAATGGGGAAGGAAAAGGGAAGACAGTGAAAGTTTAAAAATAAATGTGGTCTGGAGATATTTTGACAAATGAGTTCTTAGATAATTGAATCCTTTTTAAATGGAGATGATGGGTATTTGCTGTCACATGGCAGCTTCTACTGCATGGTAATTAGGAGCACAGACATAGTTCTGCAATCCAGCTTTGGCACAGTATAAGTAAAACATTGAAGTTGGGTCCCGGTTGCTCACACATCTGTAATCATGTTCTCAGAAGGCAGAGAGCTGAGGACTGCAATTCAAAGTCAGTCTGGGAAAGAAAACTAGGTAAGATTGTTATTCAATAAACTACCAAAATATAGAAGTAGAAACCTAATAGATCAAGTGGTAGCTCACTCACTGGCCTTGAGAACAAAAGCTCAGGAAGAGCATACAGACCCAGATTTCTATATCCAAGGTTGAAAAAAAAAAATAAAGAAAAGTGATAAAGAAGAATAGTTCTACAACTCTCTGAGTCCAGATAGCTACATATGAAAAATGAGAAAAAGTGATTTTGTGAGAAGCAACAAAATTCTTCCAATTAATTGAACTTAGTGGACAAAACTAAAATGTGCTAAAATAACAAATTTAACTGGATTGCTATTATTTGTAACTTTCTAAATTATCTTTAAATAGTGCAGATTGGTTTCCATTTGTTAGATCAGTTTGGAAGAAAAATGCATCTTGATCAATGTCACCTCTTCCAGCAATATTATTTTGAATAAGTATATTATTTATATTTACATATACACAAACACATGCCTAACTAAAATTAGCAAATATTTTTGAGCTAATTTGGAATCAGTTTCTCTTCTAAATGCAGTCCTACATAGAATGTAGATTGATTCTCTTAAACAGATTTTTTTTCACCATATTCTTATTAACACTGTAATCCTGGAGTGTGAATCATTTGCACAATTCTTAACAATGTGACCTGTTAAGATGGTAGTATACAGTCTTAGAAAATGTCACAGCTGGTAAGATTATTGCTTAATATACCTTGATAATTAGTGCTCAGTCCCACTTACTTTGGAAACCTTCCACTAAGTTTGGAAGATTTTTAGTCAAGTACAAATAAAATAAAAGGTAATTGTTGGTTTTAAGAAAAGATATAGAGGGAAACCAAGATTTCTTAAAATTTTATCTTCCACAAAGAATAAATGGGAGATTATAGTGGGTTTAGTTATATTTTTCAAGTTTAGACTTTTAAATTAAACATCTAATATTCCTGGGAACAAGCCTAAGATTAAAACAGTAACACTGCCTATTTGACTACCGAATTTTTATCATTGTTACTGGACTTTTATCATGGTTTGTGATTTTAAAAGTCAATCAGTGCTTAATGCTCTGGTGTTCAAATTCCAGGGTGCTGATAGTTGGGAAATATAAAGAAATGTGAATTTTTGATAAAGTGTTGGCTATCAGGACTTACAATTGTAGAACTGGAAAAAAATTCTGATTTATCTGTGCTCATCAAGTTTTGTTTATGCTCTATAGTCTGAGAGCAATTAGTAGAAGCCTCTGAGAAAGGGGGTCTCCTGAGCAATCTGACAACTAATAAACAGGTACCTTACTCTTGCTCCTCCAAGTCTACCAGAGACATTATTCCAAAATATAGAAAATGGAGTAAAATACTTGTGTTGAGAGCCAATATAAAATTGGAAATGAGACTCCAGAAATTCATCCAGAATTTTTACCACTAAGCTAATCAAAGTTGGCACATTGTAAGCAGTCCACAATTGACTCAAATCAAAAGGTCAGACATCTTCGGTCTGCAGCAAGATCCATACTTGAGCCAAGAAAATACGAAACTCCTGCATCATATCACAAGCACAGTTTATCCTGAATTTGGTGTATACTGTGAAATAAAAATATCAGTAACGTTTTTCTAGACCACAGAAGCAGTAAACACATATTGATGAAGAAGAAAAAAAATTCTTTAAACTGACAAAAATAAAATCTGACATGGGGAACAAAACAGAATTTACTTTGTTTTGCCTAGTGTAGAACTAGTATTTGGTACAAGTAGCTAATAAATTAAAATGTTGTTAAATATATATACTAATAATTATTGCTTGAGGACATTAGAAATCATAAGATGATGAAATCTATTTGTATAATAATGATTGCATAAATTATGCACTGTCTTTTAACTAAATGAAAAATTATATAAGACATTCAGCATCTTTTTTTAAAACAAATATCCAGATCTTTGTCAGATGAGAAAGTACCATACACTCATTAAGTATGGGCAGGAATTTGGTGTCCTGTCTAGTAGTATTTTCCCTTGTTCTATTCTACTGTGTCCTGTATATTTCAATTTTAAAAAAAAATCCTCATTAGAGCTCAAGTTATACATTACTTCTTCATATTTATTTCATTCCCTTCGCCTTAAAATTTCATTACTTGCAAAGAGATTTTTTTCTTGAAAATGGAGAATAACTTCATGTTTTAAATGGTTTTCTTTACAAATGATGATTTCTCTTTTGTGAGAATCTTGGATTTTTATTGCACTGACAGAATAGTCACTGTTGAGATGATAAGAGAGATGGTTCATCCTTCTTCTAGACAAATTCAAACTTTTTTTCCCATTCTATGTGCAATGACTCTGTAAAGCTTTAATTTGTCAACAATGGGAGAGTATAATTAATTTTCATGGATTTTTGTTGTAAAATTGGTTCTGCAATGGTTTAAATAAATCACTCATGACACAACACATTTTTCAGTAAATTGAACACTCCATATGCTTGAGTGATTTAAATGACAGGACAGGCAGTAAATAGAGAGAATAGAGAAGAGACAAGAAGGCTAGGAAAAGCCAGGAAAGGAGGGAGGAGGAGAAGAGGAAAAGAAATAGGGAGTGGAAGAGAAGAGGTTGAGAAAGAATTTATGATTCCTATACGTCTTTGCTTTTACTCCAGATCCCAAGGAAGATAAACTTGTGTACTAAGAGTAGGAATGGAAATTGCTACAGCTACTAGCTCATGGGGCAGGAAAGTGCCCGCCCCAGACACTTGTCTAGCCATAGCTGCCAGTCCAGCCAGACCTCGAGGGTCTGGGCTTTCCATTTGTAGACATCTCATAATTGCAGACCAAAGCAGGTGGCAGCAGGACAGGGCCAAGGTCTTCCCTTCTGAGTGTCTCCCCCTCTCCCAGATGCACACACAGCACTCATTAGCCAGGCCTCCCAATAGAACTCCAATGGGAGACTAGTCACAAAGGATCTGAGCATGTGCAGGCCCCAGTCCCATAACCATTGTCCTCACTTGGGAGACCCTAAGGGAGCTGGGATAAGGGCAACCTGGCAGCAGAGGCACCCCCACCCCCTCCCATCGCCAGGGGAGGCAGCTGCAGCCCAGGGACCTCCAGCCTCTACCTACCAAGTGGCCCAGTAGGCAAGGAGATGGCTGCTGGGAGCAGGGCCAGCAACAGAAGCATGGTGTCAAGCACACTGGATGGTG